>NW_015373923.1:10000606-10080865 GCF_001272555.1 Dufourea novaeangliae
CTCGTGCATGCCAGGGTACGGAGTAGTCGGGAGGCTGCTCCGTAAACGGACTCTGTTTAACAGAGAATCCCGCTTGCACTACCATGCTTGTGTACTCTTTTGGTTCGGGTCCGGTACGCAGATGACCAGCCCAAAGCTCCATGACAGTAAAAGATGGATCCGGGTTAGCGAGGTGTCGCCCGTCTTTCCTATTTTCTTAAACCAGGTTCTGGCGACAACACTTTCATCGCGATACTTGTTCATACTGTAGTTTAACGCGTAGTTCATCGTAGACTTAATAACTGCTTGGTATATAGAATATTAGGTGCGGAACTTTTTCCATTCCGTCTATCTCTATCGTTTGAGTATTAGCGACTACGTTGCGTTTAGTTTAAGTTATTTTGTATTAATAGCATTAATTCGTATTAATTAGAATATTAAGATAATATTAGTTCTAAGCTGAAGAACGAAGACAACCGACGAGGGAACTTAGTTTTTTATAGGTTTAGGCTCAAGAAAGAAGTCATCCGCCGAGGGATTTTAGTACCGATAGTATTACATAGTTAAGATTTAAGTTATTTATAAGGTTTATTGTGAAAGGTGGGAAGATGTAGAACTTGTGATTCCATCTACCTGCCTTGGGCCTCCACTCGCAGCAACCTCCTCGTGGTGAGGCCTGGGCAATCGGTATTATCATCGGTAAAGTACTGTAAACTGATGACAATATCGAGCTAATGGCTGCAAACTTTCAGGCTGCGAAGATTCAAAGTGTAAAAATGTCTAGTACTTTGAATGTTTTAGAAAAGTATTCGAGATAAAGATGTATGGAACTACTGAAAATTACTTTAGATTCCTTTTCCTTATTCTGTAAATTCTTTGATTGGAATATGAATGTTGCTGGAAGTATGAACATTTTCACAGGACAATGATATAAATGGAACTTTAAAACTTTTTTAAGTGTTACAGTGATATTTCGTTATATGTTCCATAATGTCAATAATATTGATTTCCTTGCAACATCCATAATTATTACAAATGTCAATATAACGAAATATCTTTTATGCGATGTTTGTGGTGTAATAAAAATCTGTGTTTCGATTACGTTTTTGATACGTATTACTCACTTATATGTAATAATATAGAATAAAAATATACTATTAGTCCGATATTTGAAAATATGCATGCGTTCGTTGTCACTGCTAAACTGTTGTAATAACAATGGAATAATAATATAATTTACTCACATGTACATAATAATACATATACATATCCATAAAAACAATATTAAACGCAATAACTTTTTTGTACGCGAAGAAAAACTAATATAGGTCCGTCGGGATTGGAACCCAAGACTCCTTTCTAATACGTCTACTTTATAGCGAACGGACGGAAGAGAATCCGTTCACGACCATGGTCCCTTCTTAGATTTAACGTAGTTCACAAATTCACCGTTCTCATAACGTAGAGGGCAGCAGAAAATCCCTGACTTTTTACACTATCGGTATTTCAGAACATGAGACACGAAGTCCCATAAGATGATAGGTCTATCCTATACCTAGTCGGTGATAATACGACATCTAACGGCAGTACCACAAATAAATTTTATTCCCCGTTACCATCAAGTTGGGTTTGTGTATTTGCTACGTGAACGCAGTGTTTCCTGACAGTATCGATTTTTGACAATTCTGCCCATCAGGAGAACGATGGAATACCTACGGCTCGTGGCAAGATTTGAATTCTCGCCGAACGTAGGAAAAGAATGGTGCGACTGAAAGAGATTCGAGAATGAAACAATACTTACGTACTAATGTGTGCAACGATAAACCTTTTCTCTTCGTACTTGCAATGATGTTTATTTTTTATCAATAACGAAGTTACATACGAAATACTTGAAATGGCATTCCCGAGAAACAATAGTTATTTATCATTTATTGACCTATTTGATGCAATTAATTAGGTCAATAATTAATAAATTTAACCCCTGCTTCGACTGAGCCCTCGCAGAGCAAAATCGGTAAAGAAATATAAGTTTTATCCACCAAAATGTATTTCAATATTCCTGTATTCACTTCTCAGCCAATCACAGATTTTGATGCTCTCCGTACTGCAGAGGTACGAATTTTCATATATTCTGCTTTAATTAATGACCACTAAATGTTTCAATTAGATTACCAATCATTAGCACACCTTGCTACATACATCGATTGATTCCACCGAAAAGACAATCCATCTAGAAATATCTGTGTTATCGACTATAAACGTGCGTTCGTACACCTGTATTCTGTATCCGCCAGATGACTACATCGTTTTTTCGTTTTTTATAAAAACTAAGTACCACCAAATGTTTTAATTAGGCTAGCAATAACCACCAAACAATTACGCATCGATTGAGCAGTTAAACAACTCAGCCGAGGAAAAAAATGCAGTTTTTACCTAACCTCACTATCAAATTCTGATCATTTGATTACAAAAGAACGCGTGACCACCAAATGTTCTAATTAGGCCACCAATGACCACTAATCAACCACCAATCGATTGGATATAACGAAACGTTAACAAGTCATAATTGCCCGGCTAACTTCACAGAGGTTGTTAAGGCTCATCTTTAATGGATCAATCAGAATGTTGGTACTATTAGTATCTAGGAATATTTCAATAATTTGCTTGGTAAGATAAATTGACGATCAACTCCAAGAGTGTGCGCCGTAGTTTCATTCGTTCGGCGACAATGGCGGCAGACCTTGATCAGTTTCAGCAGCTTCTAAATACACTTCTTAGCCCGGATAATGACGCCAGAACACAAGCAGAGGTGCGTATATCTCTTCTAATTTTTCTGTATATTTTTTCTATATATTAATTTTTATTCTAACGTAAATATCGTAAAATAAGGTAGTCCAATCTCCGAGCACGTTGCCAACGTGTTGTCAGAGCTCGCATGTGGGTACTACTTACCGATCATTTATGCCGAATATTTTTGTTAATTTATAGTTTATAATAAAATAACTGCGTATGCTGCTACCGTAACCAATTTTGTAGTTAAAATAACACATTAAGATGAAGAAGTTTGACAAGTGTTTAGAACAACCTAATAAAATCCAAAATGGTGTCGTGCAGAAGCATGCACCTCGCCAATCTTTTACAAAGGTTCATTTCAGTTTTAAGAAAGTATACCACCCTGAGGCGTCTAAAAATAGGTAAAGTTTCAGAATTTTTTCTCATAACAAATTACTAAATGAAAGTTTCAAGTTTTCAGAGGATATAAATGTAACTTCCAACTTTATTCTCTAATTTTTAAAAAGTAAAAATGTTACAAAATGGCGGTGTTATTCGCTAATTCCGAAACCTCTGGAATGTCCAAAGTAAAAAATACTTTTTGATTTATAAATAAGAATTGTTACCTACAATGTGGCAATAAGATTTCTCAAAAATTTGATTAATTATAGAAATGGCAACAATTTGAAGAGTAAACGCTTCTGCTTACAACAAAGAATCAACTTTAATCGTTTCTAAAAAATGATGTAACTGAAATATCAAAAAAATCCTACGCTACATTGTAGAATAAATTAATGAGAATGTTTCCACTAAATTTGAAGAAAATCAGATGTGTGGTTCCAACGATTCTGTAATGGCTTGGTCAAAGGACATAGTTTTGAGAATAACTTACAAGAACTTTTAGAATAAAATACTTTCGTGATGAAGAGAGATTTTTAAAATTATCACTTTAATCAAGTATTCCAGGCCTCTATAGCAATCCTTCTGCCCGCAGAAAAACTATCGCCAGCCTCCTTTTGAGTTGCTGTGAACAGTTGTCGAACTCTTTAACTCTTCTCCTCCATCTTTGTTGCAGCGTTATTTATCCATTGCTTATCTCTTATTTCGCAGAATTGGAATTTGAACCACAGTCACATCAATCATATACCCAAATCTCCACATATGTACATTTTTAGAAACGCTTGTTAGATGCAACCAATACTCTACATTAACACTCTTCATTTTTTCGGTTTCAAACACTTATCATTCATACCCGATTCGCAAGTCACTCCCCGTCGACAGTTTCCAACTCATTCTAAATCACATTTATAGTTTATCGCATACTATATGTGATCTGAAAAACTTCAACCATATTTGAAAAAAACATATTTTAATGTGTTCTATAAAAAACCACCTTCGCGTAATACCTCCGTTTCATCCGGTCCGCGAGACCTTTCTACATGCACGCCTGTCCCCGCATCCATCGCTGTAACCTCACCAGGTACTTGGATTTTGACAAATCGTTTTGACGTAATATTCTGTTCATTTGAACCTTTAAAAACATTTTTTTTTAATTCGTTTTTTTCAAACCGTCAGGATGATGTACCCCCTTAATTCTCAATGTTTGTAAAAAAAATTTGCAGATTCTAATGAACATATCATAAGTCATACTTCTTTATTTCCATCAGCATTGAAAAAATACAATTCCCAGTAGTATTAGATACCATGTGATATATAACGTGACTACCTAGCAAGATTGAAATTTGTGTATTCACTTTCCCGCCTACACGCACCCGATTTCGGCTCAGTTTCCGACATTACCGAACGTGTTTCAGATGCTACAAATAATACTTTTATTCACATGGATCTTAATACACATTTATGGTTACTCTGTTATTGCCTTTTACAATTAAGCTTAAGTTAGCTGAGACACCCTGTATATTTGACTATGCGTCATCAACAGGCAACATGTGCTACATTTTTATTACCGGTCCTTTTTTCTATTTATTGAAATGTAACTGACAGGTTACCTTTTTTGTTTATCTTTTATTTTAATTGTCTTTGATTATCTGCTTCTTAGTATATTTCGAAAATTGTCAAGAATAAATTATAAACTGATGATAATTATTAATAATATAAAAATTCTTTTGTATTCAATAAAATCTTGTCTTTGATGTATTAATTAGTAATGTGTGAGTATTTGATCTATTGAAATTAAACAATGAATATTAATTTTGTCTCTAGTAAATAATGTATTAAATTTCATAAATATCAAAACATTTTAGGAGGCATACAACAACCTTCCGGTGGAAAATAAGGTGACATTTCTCTTAACATCTTTATGCAATGCCAACCTTATGGAAGATATGCGTGCTATGGCTGCTGTCTTGTTACGTCGACTATTTTCTTCTGAGTTCATGGACTACTATCCTAAAGTAATTATGCATTTGTTTCACTTGTAACAAATAATATACATATAAATAAGAAAAAAATTGAAATGTGTATTATATTTTAAATTCTCATTAAAAATTAAATCATTTATTTTTTGTTCTTATATAACAGAAATGTAGTGAGGTTACTGCTTTTTAATAGATATGAAAGACTGAAGACTAAAATTATTTTAAATTGTGTAATACTTTCTGTAGTTTATGCCGACAACTATTACCAGTGACAAATTGGTCTTCTCTAACTTATGAATGATAAATCCTCATATTCTTTATAATGTGTACCATTGACCTAAATACCTAATTAAATATAAATACTTTATTAGTCATGTACAAATTGCATAGGTTATATTATATTCAATTCGGTTGTGTTACGCATTGCATATTTAAAAATAAACTTATTAGATAACATAATATAAATATATTGTTTAATTTTAATAAAATGAATTGCCTAATTTATGAAAATAGGAAATGCATAAATATAAAAAATGTTCAGAATAAAGTTAAATGTATACTACAATAATCATATCAACATCTTCATTGCATATTGTAATACTATTTCAGATTCCGCCAGAAGCACAAGCTCAGTTAAAAGAACAAATTTTGTTATCTGTTCAAAATGAACAGACAGAAATTATTCGACGTAAAATTTGTGAGGTAGCAGCCGAAGTTGCACGAAATTTAATTGATGAAGATGGTAATAATCAGTGGCCAGAATTCTTGCAGTTCCTATTTCAGTGTGCAAATAGTCCTGTATCATCACTAAAAGAAAGTGCTCTTCGTATGTTCACGTAAGTTTATAATGGTCTTATTTTTAAATGTAAACTTACACACGTAAGTGTTACATTATATATTTATGTATTTATGTAGATCCGTCCCAGGTGTTTTTGGAAATCAACAAGCAAATTATCTTGACCTCATCAAGCAAATGTTACAACAGTCTGTCATGGATTCTACAAATTATGAGGTAATTCTAATGGAACTCACTTTGTGAAAAGTTTTAATTCTAACAAAATTCTATTCCTTGACATGGAAGACTGATACATGAGATTCAGTTAACTAGGCTTCTCATCACTAATTCTTCCTATAAAACATTTTGCCTTCTGATGACTGTGACTTGTGAAGATTTAATTTACAGACAGATACGGGGCATACAAGAATTCTTATCATTTCCATGTATCTGTCACTCTTACATGAATCATTTCAAAAGTTCTCAGAATGAAGTATGGATGCTGTTAGTAGTTTTGAAATTTTTAATTTATCAAGGATTTTTCTTTGTTGTATGAATAACTGTAACGAATTAAGTCAGTATACTACGTAATATTTATATACAGTCGCTTGTGGAAAAGTGCTTTTACATTGTGTGCCGCGTCTCCTAATAATTGATCAAAAGCGAATTCGAATGTAAGTTGCTCAAGAGTGTCTACAATATTGATCTATAAAATTGGATATTGTTGGTCCAAGTGCATCGATATTAGGGAGGATTGTGTTGAAAAATAGAAATATGTTAGAGACTACATAAGTTGTCTTTCATTTCCACTCTGAGAATTTTTTTAATGACCCAGATTATGTTTATTCATATAAGACAATAAAATCTTTGCAAAAATTGAATTCTAATTCAGGTATCCTTATAATAAGTAATAAGTGTTATTATTATTTAGGTCAGATTTCAAGCTGTAAGAGCAATTGGAGCCTTTATTATTTTGCATGATAAAGAAGACAATATACAAAAACATTTCTCAGAATTACTACCTGCAGTTATAAAAGTAACAGAGCAGTCAGTACAAGAACAAAGAGATGATGCTCTCTTTAAAGTCTTAATTGATTTGGCAGGATCAACTCCAAAATTTCTAAGAAAAAACTTACAAGATATAATGAGGATGTGTATGAAAGTATTTGGTGATATAGGTCTGCCAGATTATTGGAGACAATTAGCATTAGAGGTATTAGTAACATTATCAGAAACTGCTCCTGCAATGGTACGTAAAGTAGGTGGACAATACATTTCGTCTTTAGTATCATTAGTATTAACAATGATGGCAGATATAGAAGATGATGAAAAATGGAGTTTTTCTGATGAAATTATTGATTATGATAATGACAGTAACAATGTTGTTGCTGAAAGTGCTTTAGACAGATTAGCATGTGGTTTAGGTGGTAAAACTATGCTACCAGAAATTGTACAAGATATTCCTATACTGTTGGGTGACATTAACTGGAAGTTTAGGTATGTACTTCTCATTAATATACTTTCATTCTTCTATTGTTTCATATTCATCACAGAAACGTCAGCTTTTATATGCCTTATGCAGGTAATTGCGTTACATCTGTGATAGAGTAACCTATCAGGTTCTTCTCTTTGTCTCTCTATCGTTCTGACAGTTAGATATTTGAGGTCTGTATAGGATGTTCTTTCAAGAGAGTTGACAATAATTTTATACTATTATTGTCATAGATTTAGAACAAACACTCATAAACATACAAATTTATTTTAAATCTATAAAATCATATGACAAATATTGAATGTTTGTATCCAGGCATGCGGCTCTTATGGCAATTTCGGCAGTAGGTGAAGGTTGTCATAAACAAATGGAAGCAATATTACCTCAGATTATGGACGGAGTCATTCAATATTTACACGACCCTGTAAGTTGATCATTACTATAAAATAAATCTAATATCCATGAATAGAGTCAGCAGTTACGTTCAGTGTGTGAACGTAATAGCGTTACATTCATGGTAAACTAAAACAAAAGCTTGATATTTATTCGCATTGTCGTTCTGATAATGCGTATATTAAAATACTTGCCTTTGAATTCCAGAGAGTTGACTAATTACTGTTAATTAATCATAGTCATGGAATATACAATAATTATATCAAACTTATACAGTATTACGATTTTTAATTGCTTTAATTAATCTTTTCTAGCACCCTCGTGTAAGATATGCCGCTTGTAATGCAGTAGGTCAAATGTCCACTGATTTTGCACCTATATTTGAACAAAAATTCCATGATAAAGTTATTCCTGGATTATTAATGGTTTTGGATGACAATGCAAACCCAAGAGTTCAAGCCCATGCAGGTGCAGCTCTTGTGAATTTCAGTGAAGATTGTCCGAAACATATATTGACACCATATTTGGATGCTATTATGGCTAAATTGGAATCGATACTTACTGCTAAATTTCAAGAGTTAGTCGAGAAAGGAACTAAACTTGTTCTTGAACAAGTATGTACAACTGAGTACATATAATTATTTAATTATATACTGTGCATTAATGTTCATAACTTAATGTTATTTTCATAAAAGGTTGTTACAACTATCGCATCAGTAGCTGATACATGTGAAGAACAGTTTGTAACATACTATGACAGGCTAATGCCATGCCTAAAGTATATCATACAAAATGCGAATCAGCAGGAGCATAAATTGCTTCGTGGTAAAACCATTGAATGTGTCAGCCTTATAGGACTTGCAGTTGGTTCTGAGAATGTAATATATAATGAAACTTTATAACAAAATATAACACTATGAAATCAGCGACTCTTTAAAACATTCAGTGCAATTAATGTTTCTTCAATTGTGTAGTTTATAGCAGATGCCAGTGAAGTTATGGATATGTTATTAAAAACTCATTCAGAAGGAGATCTTCCAGATGACGATCCACAAACAAGTTATTTAATATCTGCTTGGGCTCGAATTTGCAAAATTCTTGGTAAGATGATGAATTATTTTCATATTGGTGTTTCTGTGATAATTGGAGCTTTAGCCCTCTCGTTGTGTTTCTAATTCTAATTAAAAACATGGGGCTTTATACAGTCAATTAATAAATGACAATTGGGGAAAATGTCTATTCTTATATGAATAAGGACAATATCTAATATTTCTTTGGAAGTGAACATTTTTTCAAATAGAGTTAGAGGAGCACCTACAAAAAATTTTCGTATTTTATTAAATGTGTTTAAAAAGTGTAATAACATTTCAATTCCTTGTAGGTAAACAATTTGAGCAATATTTACCACTGGTAATGGGTCCAGTTTTACGTACAGCAGCTATGAAGCCCGAAGTTGCTTTATTGGATAATGAAGATATGGAAGGTATAGAAGATTTGGATTGGGAATTCATTTCTGTCGGGGAACAGCAGAATTTTGGAATTAAAACAGCTGGATTAGAGGATAAAGCTTCTGCCTGTGAAATGTTAGTTTGCTATGCACGAGAATTGAAAGCAGGTTTCGCAGATTATGCAGAGGAAGTAGTACGATTAATGGTTCCTATGTTGAAGTTTTACTTTCATGATGGTGTCAGAACAGCAGCTGCTGCAAGCTTACCCTACCTTCTTGACTGTGCAAAAATAAAAGGTTAATAGTTACAAAAAAAAAAAAATGCAACAAAAACTATTTTAAGATAGAAACAGTATATCTAATTGAGAATCGTATAACAACTGCCTTACAGGTCCACAATATCTGGAAGGAATGTGGGCATACATTTGTCCAGATTTGTTAAAAGCAATTGATACGGAACCAGAATCTGAAGTTCTGCTGGAATTATTGTATTCTTTGGCTAAATGTATTGAAACACTCGGAGCTGGTTGTTTAGGAACGCAACCTATGGCTGAACTTTTACGTATATTAGATAAACTACTGAATAAACATTTTGAAAGAGCAGTGGCCAGATTGGAAAAGCGTAAAGATGAAGATTACGACGAGGTACAAAAAATTATATATATAATGATGTAACTTGTGTAATGGTTGTTTCATAAATATTTGTGTTTTTCGCGCGTTTTAACGATAATATGTACACTGTAGACATTAATGTATCTTATCGAGTGTACAAGACAATTTAGTGTCTTTAACATGGACACATCAAGCAAGTACAGAACTGTCCTTGTTGTTTAATTTTCTGATTACAAGTTAGAAGTATGTGTATAGTTTTCAAAGTGCCAATACACTCTTACGTACTGTTTAACAAATATTTCTGACTGCTATGGTCGCGTTATTCTAGTATTAAAATTCATACTACACTACATCTCCTACCAAAATTTTGATAAACTTGAACAAACTAAATTTGAGATAACAGCATAACGAAGTTGCACTAAAATAAATACCAATAAGAGATTATATTAAGTTCCATGGAAATTAAAAATATATAAAGAACATCAAAAAAATACACAAAGAAATTTACCAAACAACTAAATAAAATTGAATTTCAGTTGTATCTAAATAAGAATTTTCATTTTAACATTAGGTTGTCGAAGAACAGCTTGCTGATGAAGACGATGAAGATGTATATACACTAAGTAAAATAGCAGATATTTTACATGCTTTGTTTACCACTCACGATTCTTCATTCTTTCCATATTTCGATCAAATTTGTGGACATTTTGTAAAATTGTTGAGTCCTGACAGATCTTGGTCAGATCATCAATGGGCTTTATGTGTTTTTGACGATGTAATAGAATTTGGTGGACCCGAGTGTGCGAAGTATCAGGAATACTTCTTACGACCAATGATACAATATGTATCAGACAAATCGGCAGAGGTCAGACAAGCAGCTGCGTATGGTTGTGGAGTTTTGGGGCAGCATGGAGGAGAAGCATTTGCTCAAGCATGTGCGGAAGCCTTACCTAGGTTAATGGAAGTTATAAACGATCCAGAATCTAGATCAGTAGAAAATGTTAATCCTACTGAAAATGCTATTTCCGCAGTTACAAAAATTCTCAAATATAACAACAAAGCAATTAATGTTGACGAAATACTCCCTCATTGGTAAGTCTCCTCTATTCATACTACAGTATTCCCTCGAAAATCTCTAGAGATTAAATCTGAATCGATTGAAAATTTTGAAAATCAAATTGGCTTCTGATTAGAAAATTATCTTTTTAATAAGCGACTACTTGACAATAGCAATTGATTATATTAATTATTGAAACTGTCAAAAACAGTTAGTGATTGTTGACAATTGTAAATGATTTATATGGAAATTGAGTGAGATAGAACACTAAGAACATGGACGAGATTTTGCGAATTATGCTATTTCAACATGATATTGAATGACATATTCACCTTTTAGCTACTAAGCTAGTACTTTTTCATTCTTCATTATATCTATACAAGGTGTGACAAAAATGTTGGAGGATCCGGAAATGGGAGCCTCGTGAGGTGATTTGAAAGAAGTTTTTTTTTTAGCAAAAACTTGTTTCAAATCACCTCACGAGTCTCCCATTTCCAGGGCCTTCAACATTTTGGTTACACCCCGTATATACAAAAAAATTTTACCAATGTAGTACAGTATGTTCTGTAATTATATATGTTTGATTAGCTGCTTAATATTAGATATTATTAGATATGTAATTTAACATTATCAAAATATTGTCGTATTTGATCTCCTTTTCAGTGAAAAAGTCTAATTTGTTGCTAAAACATTTTATAGGAAAATTGAAAATAAAGAAATTTTTATTTTACTTTAGTGATTGACCCAGCAATATGTTGCACGGTATAGTTTTGAGGTTATATCTCTATTTAAGCAATTACTAAATCAAAAATGGATTGAAAATAATACAGAACTTTTTTAATTTAAAAATTCATGATTTTTGAGGAATAACTGTACGTATACATTGTTTCAGTAATTATTTTTACCGAGGATTATATTTTCTATATTTAAATATAGGCTCTCTTGGTTACCCGTAGTAGAAGACGAAGATGAAGCTCCTTACGTATATGGATACCTTTGCGATTTAATCGAAATGAATCATGTAGCAGTTTTAGGTCCAAATAATTCAAATCTACCTCGGCTAATAAGTTTCTTTGCTGAAGCACTTCACAGAGATGCAGTACCTTCAGACAATCCTGTTATGGGCAGAATTCTTAGTATCGTTAGACAAATACAGGTATATTAGAAGAAAACTCATACAGCTCTATATATTGATCATTTTTCATTACAAATAATATTATTTGTTTGTTTTAGAATAACGAGTCTATGTTCCAGGCATGCATAAATGCGTTAACGTCAAATCAGCAGCAAGCATTACATGAGGCACTTAGTGCACAGTCTACTAATTAGTCAGTTGTTTTTTATTCCGAACTTAAACGCCTTAATATGAAACAAAAAAGAACACATTTGCTTTAATAAAGCTTATCGTGAACTCATACTTTAGGTAGCTACATTATATCTATGGAACATTTGCTCCAGCCTAATGATAAAGAGAGACACTATACTGTATGTAACTATTTGACATGACGCGTATATTTGTTAATTATACTGCACTAATAGGTACAATAGTCACTCCATTTTTTACAATTCAGAATTTTGCAAATTACATGAAACGAAACTCACGCTCATCACTACTCAATGAAGTGTGATATGTTGCACGTAAATCTAGGACTGTAAAATTAATGAAATTACATAAGCGAGTTCGCACTGACGAAAATTTTTGAATTAATTTCTCGACTGCATCATTCATACGGAAAACGTAATAACAAAATGTACATATGCTAATTCATTTTCAAGGTTGCAAAATTAATACAATATTATACTTTACGCCATTAACAGCCGAACGATGCTAAATTCTTTTTTTAATGCAGCTTTGTAAATTGCGTAGTATTTCTAGATATAAATTATAGTTTTGTTCCGTGAATAGTAAAGTCTTGTACTTTTGTCACTGCGATCTCTAATTCGTCCCATTTATATGCGTTCTGAAGCTACTTTTTGTCAGAATAATGAAACTGCAAAAAGAGAAAAATAGACCGGAAAGACACCAACTCATTGCCATTAATTGATGGCAGAACATTGTGATTTAGGTATTTTTATTGTTAAATTTAGGTACAGTAAATGTTATTTAATAATATCGATAATATTACAGCGTTGAAGTTAGATGGAACTGTATACGAATGCCTTTTAAATGAAACGTAATGAACTTTCAAAAGTTTTAAGTCTTGGATGATATTATGATACGTGGATATCAAATTACCTACTTACTCTAATATTTCGAGTTCTATTACAAAAATGAAGGTTTTTCAATTTGATAAAAATTTTTACTCGACTTCGTAATTTTACAGCTAATTTACATTAACTTATTACGCTTATTTAGCTGTAATTTTGCACTTGTTTTATTGTCATATCATCTACAGGTATAAAATGATAATGCTGAGCATTACGTTTCTTCAGATTATTGTGTAACAACAGTATAAATTAAGAACAGCAATGTTGCAAACGAAATGACTGAGAGGAATAGCGAAATTACAACTTCCTGTTCTTGTTGCTATTTATTTATACACAATAATTGACACCATATTTACTATTGCATACAAATTTGTAATAGAAAATATAAATGCATCATACAAAATTTGCGGCTAGTTGCAACATAAAGTCCCTAAAAAAATTTTTTATTACGACATATGTAAGGGAATAGAAATAATGGTCGGATATTAATTTGTATATATATCAAAGGATATAAATATTAAATAAATACATAAAGTTGAATTACATGAATATAATTATCATTGATAAATGAGAGACATCGTCTTAATTATTTCATAATGATTAACAAAAAATTTGTGAAAAATACAATGTGCGACTACAAACATTTTATTAAAAATCAATGGACTGTTTTTGCGATATACAACGACAAGAGAAATATTGACACAAAATCAATAATGTAAGAAATAAAATTATAATTCTTATAATTATATACAGATTATTTTAAAGTTATTATTAATTAAAATAAATCTCAGCTTTTTAATTGGTCGTTTCATTTCACCTTTAAAAAATATATTTTTTACATCATAAAAGTGAAATATTTATAAGTAGACAGTGTTATATGACGGTTTATAAATTTTCGTTATTTTTAGACACGGTCACAGCCGACTCTAGTACTAGCCGTGCTGAACAACGTGGCAACACCGCTCATGGCAGATTCGAGATTCGGGAGTCCTATTTTGAAGAATAGAGTTTTGTGTTCAGTGTTATAATTAACGTTATTTTTTACATAAAACCATACTAATACACAGTATTTTTGAAACATTATGCATAAGGACTACATAAATATCATAACTATAGTAAATAGAAGTAATATAAATGTATACTAATATTTATAAATGTGGTATATATTTTGTGGACACTGAATAGTTTGGTGTTGTGTGCATTATATTTGAAATATTTACAGTGGTTTCAAGATAATATAATCGTGAAGCATGATAAAACCATCTTTGAACCAAATTAAAGCATTTCAAAATTGATAAAGATATGTATAAGATAATTGAAACTTGAAATAGACAAAATTACTTGTACGATGCCAAACAGGTTAAGTGACATGTGGAAAAGAGGTTAGGATAAGTCGCTATTGAAAGGAACAATTATGCAGTTAATTATGAACTTGTGTTAGAGAATAGTTTATTAGTTACAGTTTTCACATAATCATTTAATAAAATATTCGAAAAAATTGACAATAATTTTAACAAAATACTGTAGTAATGCTGAATAATGTATATCTGATTGAATACTAATATATGTTAATTTACATAAAATATGTTTATGGTTTTCAGATTGCAAAAATTGAGATTCCAAATTGCCGTCATTTATTATGGCTTCCATTATTGCATACATATGAATAAATGAGATTATCACTTCTTCAGTGGGAACAGAAAGGCCCCCTCTTTGTAAGTGATCAAAGTATACATCGCTTACAGTTTTACCTTTATCCTCGACAATTAATAATCGACATATATTGCAATTTAATTTTTTAGCAACAGAATGGGACCCATAACCAGATATGTAAATTTTAATGGAATCATCTACAACACAATTGGACAAGTATTCAGTATCCATAACAAAACATTCTCGAATAAACCATTGGGTGATAGAATATTTTGGTACCTTTGAATATCACTTTCTGCAAAATGCAGACTGAAAACGGCAGAATATTTTGTTGATGTCCAATTTTTACGAGGAATAGCAGCCATCTATTTTTTCCGTAATTTCTCATCTTTGGGGAATACAAATACAGATATATAATTACTATCTTTGAAAGTACTATCATAATTTCCCTTACAATTGGGAACACAGCAACGCCGTGGCATTATTAAATTATAAACATATGAAAATTATAGACAAAAATATATGTAAAACAAAATTTCCAAAAAGGCTATAGATATTATTAATTAAATATGCTACACACAAAAAATGATATGTAGAGTTAATATAAATAAATAAAATTTACCTGCAGTATTGTACTGATTCTTATATTCGGAGGATTACAATAATCTAAACATTTGAAGGATAGGCGGGAAACTGAGAGGCCGGTAGAGGGAGATTGAGTAGCCGGAAGGCCGGTGAAAGCGAGAGGCCTGGGAGGCTGATATAGTAGGTTGGGTATAGTTAAGTCAGACCCTCGCGTTGTTGCCATTTTTATCTTCAGCACGGCTAGTACTAGAGTCGACTGTGACATAATTTGAAGCGGAAATGTTTTTCGACGAAAAGTTTAGTCGCTGCGATTCGGTCTAGTGTGCTTGACTCCATAAGAATCAATTGTTTATCAAATTTTGGCCGTATTTCGCTTTGCTGCATTTCGCCATAGTATGCGACGGCCTTAATTCCAACATGGAATAATTTCTTTATACTACACGTACAGATTTATCAAGATATAGATAGTTCGTAAGCTTTCACATAATTCATGATTTATTTATTTTTATATCCAGACGTTCTTGCTACGATTTGTCCCGAATAATTCTTTTTGTGCATATCATTTTATAGATAGGTAATAAGTCAGTCGAACAGTACATAATTGACGTATGTACGTGAGAATTAAAATTATATATGTGCTTTGTATTGTTCACGTACTCCCTTACTGAACAGATATTAGATTACATCATACATAGGTACCCTCGCAAGCAAACTCGAATTCTCGAATTCCGTTAGGGGAAAAAGCGGTCTAGGAGAAGAGCCTTCTATCACTTGGTCTCGGGAATTATTGAAATCTATGCCAAATTAACATTCAATTCAACATTTATTTTGATACTTGAAATAAATTTATCAATTGATAGGGGGCACTTTCTCTACGTCACATTTTCCCCTGGCAGAAGCCGAATTTGCCCGCGAGGGTACATGGTAACACTTTACCATCGAAGTTCTTGGATTGTGTTAGATACCTACTTAAAATGGAAAATATGAGAGTGTACAGGATCATTGCATGTATAAAATATATCGAATACGAATATTATATAGTGAATAAAAATATTTTTTAAATTAAAATCATACATCTTATAATTACATTAAACAAAAATTAATCCTTTTCCTATTAAACATTTTAAGCGATGTACCAATGCAATAAGCAGGGGGGTTGAAGCACACTATGTGGCGAAATTTATTACCCAGGGCATGGAAACTTCCACTGATTTAATACGTATGATGTGCATAACGTTCAACAAATTGCGATGAAATTATTTCAATAGTACTATGACTACAAGTAATTATAAATACTTCGTACTGGTAATAATGAAGTCCTCAATTTTTTAACAACTGATCATTCCTATCATGAAACAAATATGTGACGCTTCTGATCATCCGATATTACGTCACCATTCTTCCCCCTCTTTTATAACTGGCGCTCATTCTATCGTGAAACGCCTAAGTACATGTCGTGGTGCATTTCAAGCTCATTTCATACGATCAAGTGACATGATACTTTGTGTAAAAATTGATCATTACTTGATCACATAACATTCAGCTTGTAATTGTTAGCATACTTCCGTTGGCAGTTAAGAAGTATACACGCCTACCTGTTATTTTTAAAACGTATGTTACTTGAAATTGTGAGAAAGTTTAAATCGTGTCAGTTCTTTTCTCTGCAGCGCCTTTTACGCGGCAATTTCAATAGGCCACTATGGACGGTATTTATAGTGCGAACGATCCGAACTTATTCTTAAGATCACCTTAAGCATTTGCTTAAGTCGTCATGTAACGGTAACTCGTAATCTAGACGGAAACTTAAGCAAATGCTTAAGATGATATTAAGCAAAAACTATGAATACCGTCCTATTATTCATCATATCATTGTATGATTTAGATATTTTTGACACGACTTAGAAATTTAATGTACGATAGATACAAACATTTAAGTTCCGATTAAGTGATAATAATAAGATTATTTGTTATTAATAAAAGAAGTTATTTCAATTGAACTACTTTAGAACTGCATGTGACAGTTAATCTTACTAGCAATGACTGGTTTTTATAAATTCGTTATGTGACTTCTACTTTCCCAATGAAAGTGAAAAAATATTTAAGAGCGTAGTACACGCTTCAGTGCTTTTATTTTCGGTATTGATGAAAACAATACTAGTTGTAAATAAATATATTAGTACGGCTTCTTGTGCTAATTCGTGATTGCCATGTTTCTTTAACGCAGAATGTACGTATACATACACGAGTAGTTTGTAAATACTTTATGACCTGGGGAATCGTAGTGCTGTTAATCGGCCTGGTTATACATTGAAGCGCGTGCAGCAGCGTGCAGTGTGCAGAATATATGACAAGTGTCGTGGCGGGCGTCTGCTGGATCAACTGTTAAATAGTATGTATAGTAATGTTAAATACAAGATACTTATTAAAGCTTGTGCAAGCATGCTCTTTAAATTATACTGCTAGAACATTTTGTAAAAATCCATCGAACCCACAGTTCACAAATTTCTAACGGAACATTTGGTTTTTTCGTCATATCCTATTGCTTGTCCCTATGTGTAGTTGTATATGTTATGTATGTACCTCGCGAGTAAACTCGACTGTCGCTAGGGGAAAAAGTGACGTAAGCGAAGGGCCTTCTACCACTTGATAAATTTATTTCAGGTACTGAAACAAATGTTAAATCGAATGTTAATTTGGCATAAATTTCAGTCCTTCCAAATACCAACAGGTAGGAGCATGGTAGGAGGCCCTTCTTCTACGTCATTTTTTCCTCTAGCAGAAGCTGAGTTTGCTCGCTAGGTACATAACGAAATTAGGGCGTGAAAAGGCTCGTTTGGTTTAACCGGATTTTGAAAATAGAAAAAAAGAGAGACTTTATTCGATGACAGAAAGTATACATAATGATGGAATATCGAAAGCCGGTTCATTAAGTTACATACTTAGTTCTGCACGTTCAATGTATCATTATATTAATATTAAGTTGTAGATTGTATTTGTGACTCATACTTTTTGGTTACATTTTGTTTCATTTGTTCGTCTTCTTTTTATATATTTAATATATTTTACAATATGTTAACCATTTATACAAAATGTTTGTAAAATTTTATGACAGAGTAATGTATAATAGCACCAAACATGACTTGTATATAGTTTACACAAATTTGGTAATCCCATAATTACTTCTCGCAGGTTTGACTACTAAAAAATTTCCTCATAATTTATTGAATAACGTATCCAAAACCAGGTTCGTTTATGTATGTATGTATCATAAATAGAATATACATACAGATAGACGTTGGGAGTAATTATTTTGTATAAAACTATTTTTCAATTGACATATATGTATATATATATACACACACACACATCAGTTCTTTCTTTAGTAAATTTATAAGTACATCAGATATTATTGATAACTTAATTTCATTGATTTATTGAATTTTATATATTTATTAATGCTTACAAATATATAAACATATATATGTACGTATAATGTCGATATGTCCTTCATGTTATAATATATAACACTTCATTTTTACGAAACTGTATGTATGTATGTATATATTTTATATAGCAGACAACTAACATCTACGTACAATAAATATGCTTGTTGTTTTGTAGGTTAAATATGGTTTATGTCAGTGATAAAATGTTACCCATTTTATATATTATATACCTAGCTGTGGTAAAATAAATTAATACTAATACAAGTTTTATTTAATAGGATTTATGTGGTCCTGAGATTGAAACAATAGAAAATGTCTAGAAAACGTGCCAGAGAAGAAACTATGTTGAATTCTACATCATATTCAAATAATCAGAATGGGGAAGATGCATCTTGTTCCACAGAAGACTCACCAATTTATCCTGTGAGTGTATTTTAACATTTTAATAAAAAACTATACGTATTTTTTATTTGTAATTTAATTTTTATTATAATCTAAATACCTCTATGACATACTACAGAATAATTTTATCCCTTCATGCGTAATGTAACAAGCAGACTGGATTTTATGCGTTTATAACTTATAGAATTTTCTACTTTATTCTGAACCCAATAACACATTTAAGGAAAGAAAGAAATTCCTACATTGGTCCTTGTCTTTAGGAATTACTTTAGAAAATGTTATTTTGCATTAAAATCTGCAGTGCAGTAATGACACACAAATTCTATGCTTGCGTGATATATTACAGTTGTATCATTACTTAATATTTATCCATTATTATTAATCAATGTTATTTACATATGAAAAGACAGTCATATTATATATTATAAGCAGCTAATTACATAGGTAGATCCAATATTCAATCAAAAGCAGTAGTATGGAAGCAATATGTGTTTCATGTAATGAAATACTCAGTCAAGAATTAAAGGATTAATCTTTAATCCTTTTTTCAATTATTCATTTGATACTTTTAATAATTTCAATGATTTTTAATCATTTTGATCTATATCTATTATTATTATATTTAAGAATTTGATATTAAATCATTTTATTAACATTATATATGTCATATATGTTATTTTAATGTATAATAGCTTTGCTCTTTGATGTATTTGTACCAAATAATACAGAGCTTATATATAAGATCACATTGTAATAATATAAATTATCCTTAATCATTCAGAAATAATTTGTCTCTAATGTCAAAGTTAAAATGTGGAAACAAGTACATTTACATCTAAACTGATATAATAATGTAGATACCTCAATCTTCAAATGCTCCTGTTGGAACATCTTGTGAGCAACTATATTAATAAAAGATTTAAAGTGTAGTATGCTTTGTAATGTATTTTGTACAAAAGTGTTTAGAAAACAAATCTACAAATATGTTTCATTTCCATGCAATCAAATATTATATTTAAAAAAATTATTTCATTGTCTTAATACAAAATGACTTTTAACCTGTGACGGGAAAAGAAATTAGTATAAAACTAGTTTAATGTATAAACAAAATATTGTTGTTTAACATTAACAGTTGGTGACAATGACTTGGGGGACCAACAGGACATCAAATAATGAGTCAGGTCAAATTTCACAGAAAAAATATAATAGTGAAATATCTGTTTGCCACAAAGAACTTCCAGTGAGTCTAAATTTTTTTTAAAATAAATTTAATCATATTGAATGCATTGCGTAGCTATTTAAATTCATATCTTGTTATTTTGTTTAAAAAATTAATGATTCCATTCTAATTCTATGTTTCATATATTATCAAACATTCAGAAAAACAAAGAAGTTATATTATTACATCCTGACTAAATAGATAATTATTACATGCAATAATTATTTGAATATTAGTAGTTACGGATATGTGTTTAAACACATATTTGTTACCATTAACACATTCCGTGTCATTAAGAATTCCAGGTTTTTAGTCATACTTTAAAAACAACTAAAGATATATTTCAATAAAGGCATTTTAAAATTATTTTATCTATCATTATATTTTATCACATCAATTTGTATTTTATTGTACTATAGATGCTATTTTGTATTTACCATATTTTACTTTAACATTGAGCCAACAAAAAAGATTATCCAGTTACTTGAAGTTTCCTTCTACATAATTGGATATAATTGGTCACTGGTAGCCCATGTGGCACACAATACGTTAATTATTTTTAATATTGTTTTGTGTTTATATAGCTTTAAAAATGGACTTCTCTTTTCTATCACATTATTATTGTTATAGTAATTAATTTATTCCAGTCTATCTGCAAGGAAGCTCCTTTTAATGATGACCCAGAAGCACTTGCTGAAAGAAATGCATGTGATTATAATATTCGTATCACATTAAAAATGGCAAAAAGTGGTAAAGGTTAGTTTAAGTAAATGCTAATGAAATAAAATAATTAGAACATTATTTAAAGTGACAATAAAAAACATAATGTTTATTTTAGCTCCTAGGAAGGTCAGGGTGTATGCAGATGGTATTTATGATCTGTTTCATCAAGGACATGCACGACAACTCTTACAAGCAAAAAATATTTTCCCTAATGTATATCTTATTGTTGGAGGTATGTATAAAGAATATAACTCCATTATGATGTTTGGCATGTGTAATTGTAGAATCTGATTTAAGTGTGCTTGAATAAATGAAAATAAGAAAAACAAAATATATGTGTTTGGCTATTTAGAGTAATTTAGACAATGGAATGATAGAAGCAAGAGTATCTTGCATGTAGAGCTACTTTACCTATATTAATGAATGAATACTTCAGTATTCAATTTGTATTATAATATAAAATTCGTTCTATTTTTAAAAAATACCATATTATTTTTATAATCTTGCAGTTTGTAATGATGAACTTACTCATAGCAAGAAAGGTAGGACAGTTATGACTGATGTTGAAAGGTATGATGCAGTAAGGCATTGTCGATATGTAGATGAAGTAGTGAGAGATGCTCCATGGGAATTGGACGACGAATTTCTCACAAAACACAAGGTAGAATTCACAATATATATAGTTACGATTTCTACAAATCTGTATACGAATTTTTAGTAATTTAATGTTTAATGTTGTAGATCGATTTCGTAGCACATGATGATATACCCTATATGACGGATGATAGTACAGATGTATATGCTGCATTAAAAGCTAAAGGTATGTTTGTAGCCACACAAAGGACAGAAGGAGTATCTACATCGGATATTGTAGCCAGAATAGTTAAGGATTATGATATGTATGTAAGAAGAAATCTTGCACGAGGCTACAGTGCCAAAGAACTTAATGTTTCTTTTCTCAGTGTATGTACATATTACTCCAGTGTAGAACGTAATCGTAACACGTAATTCTAAGTAATCTGCAATTACAGGAGAAGAAATTTCGGTTGCAGAATAAATTTGATGATTTAAAAGATAAAGGTAAACGTGTCATGGAAAATATTGGTGAAAAACGTATGGATATGATTAGCAAATGGGAAGAAAAATCTCGAGATTTTATTGATGCTTTTCTACTACTATTTGGCAGAGAAGGCAGATTGGTGGGTAGTATTTATAGAGGGATTACTTTGTTAATTATTCTGTACTCATTATTAGTGATACATTGCAAGATATGCATTAAAAAGAAATAAACAGAGTACCAATTGACTAACAGTTAATTACTTTTCTCTACCTACATTTTTTTTATGATTAAAACTTTTTTTATATAAAAATAAACATTCTTATAAACAACAGCTTTTTTTGTAATAAGACATTCTTGGATACAAGTGTTTATTTGTGTCTATACAATGTGTGTGTATGCATACTCATATTTATTATTAAAAACTAATAATATAAATATTTTCTGTTTGTTATTCACAGTCAACAATTTGGAATGAAAGTAAAGGTCGTTTGATGCAAGCACTATCTCCTCCTGCAAGTCCAAAAAGGGATGGCAGTCCAAATGGCAGTAATATCAGCAATAATGATGAAGATCAGACAAGGTACATCACAGCATTCGAGTCAATTGATTAATATGCAACACCACTTCATTCCGTACCGCTTCCATACGAAAACCTTCAATACTTCACACCATCCACTTGCAGCATGTTATGTTAGTATACAATCCCCATGTTCTTAAATACATTAAATTAATTCTAAGTACTAATATAAAATTGATTAATATTATACATTTTTTATATTAACGCTTGTTATTAACATTGGCATGATGGTGGGTAGGAACCTTTGATAACTCATTCTAGATTCAGATATTATATAACAACATTTTATAAAAATGCTCATTTGCTTTAATAATATTACAAAATTATCTTAAATATATCTCTATTTCCAAATAGGTTTTTTTGTTACATTTATTAACTCTTTCGCCACTTTGGATGTGATATCTCGCTACCCCTTTATCGTGTATGCAACGCTATGAACGTGGTATCTCGCACTGCTGTTTATGTAAGGCTAAGGATGAAATATTTTCCGTCTATCCTTCAGTGTTTACATTTAGTAAGCCATTTTGCATTCTAATTAGAGACACGCGAGATATCTCGTTTATAGCGTTGTATAAACGACAAAGGGGTAGCGAGATACATCCTCCGCGGTCGCCAAAGGGTTAAGGAAACAAGAAATAGATTTTAATGGGGGAGACTCCTTTGGGGTCAACTCCGAGTCGATCGAAGCGCAGATGGAAACAAACGGGCAGTAGTGAAAATACATAATCCAGGCCTGGCCAACATGTCGTTCGTAAGGACGAAACGGTCTTTACCGTCTGTCAGACCGTCCCCCCACTACTCAGTGTAATGTGCGAAATAGACGATAGAGGAGTAACAAAGTGTGCGTGCGTGCTCTGACTGTCAGAGCGTGCGCACTAACTGTTTCTTGTTTTGACGTCATGCACAGCGATCTCGCGACAGAAGCGCGTTGGGTATGGAGAGGGAGCAGTTCTTTACGACAGAAGTGAGCAGGCGATAGGGGAGGGGACAGAGTGGCCCGCGAGCCGCCTGTTGGCCACACCTGTCTTACGCTTTTGCCACATTACCCATATTATAATTCTGCCCATTAGGAGAATGATGGAAGACCCGTGTATCGTGTACTTACTACCCTGTTCAAAAAGTTCCAGGACAGTCTCGTTTACAAGAAACAGTAGAATGCTATGTAAATTTTTTTGATTCTATGTTCTTACTACAACTGTGTAGAGTGTAGAATATATTTGCAGTGCCAACTTCAGATCAGTCGAATAGTGTATAAACAACAGCAGTTAAGTTTGTCAACTGAGGTTACAACGAGCGGCGATTTTCATAATGTCGAAATTCATTGAGCAACGATCTGCATTAAATTGTGCGTGAAAAACGAAATTAACCGTTCCATGACAATCCAGATGTTACAAAAAGCATTCTTTTGAACTTAAACTTGACTCTTTGAAGAGAGCCGAGATGCAGTAGAAAATTAAGGTTCTCCTTACAGTTTTCTTTGATTATTGCGGTGTGGTACACAAAGAATTTCTACCAATTGGCACAACAGTCAATAAAGAGTACTATCATACTTGAGTGTTATAAACCGGTTTCGTGGTTCAGTTTATAAAAAGCGATCCAACCTATGGAAGAATAACACCTGGATTTGGCATCATGATAATGCACCGGCCCAGACCTTAAGGCTTGTTCGCAACTTTTTGGCTACAAACTCAACGAATCTCATTCCTCAAGCACCGTATTCACCCGATCAAGCTCCCTGCGACTTTTTTATTTTTTTTACAATTAAAACAACCGCTACGGGGACGTTGGTTTCAATCGATTGAGGCGATAAAACAAAATTTGCTGAAAAAATTAAATGCCATCACAGAAATTGAATTTTTGGGATGTTTTGAAGAGTGGAAAAAACGTTGGCAAAAATGTATTGTGAGCAGCGGGGATTACTTTGAAAGTGACAAAATAGAAATTAATAATAAATGAATAGTACGCGTATTATTTAACTTGTCCTGGAATTTTTTGAACAGGGTAGTATATCCGCCCGTTGCAGACCTCTAGCGCAGTGTACGGGCTACTGTCTGTTAGTGTCGCGCGAGGTTCAGATAAATCGCCATATCTTCTAAAATTATTTATTATTTAGAAGATATACATGTATTACAGAATTTACATGTATCTCAAAATTGCCTCGACACTTTTTATCGGCGAATATTGGAAAACAGGATCTGCCCAGAATTACTTTGTAATTATATAGTACAGACTCCTCTCGATTATCGTCCCGAACACGGGTCCGTGTTGGGATTATAATCGTATAGGGAGAAATGCTTCCGACCCTCGTAAATTCGTTTTTTACCCGAAGCCCGAGCCTCGGCAACAAAAGCGGAGGGGCAACAAAGTTTGCACTTCACAGGTTCCATGGCCTCCACTCCCCAGTGCTGGGGATAACTCATGGAAAATAATCGTGTAGAGTCTGTATTACATTTTTTAATGTAAGGGTGTTGTGCATATACTTCACGTCGTTGGAGTTTTCCGAACTTATTATCTTACGTCTCACAATGATCCGTTAATATTTACTCAAGTCGCAATTTATGTTTCAAAAAATATTGACTGTGGACGAAGAAAAATTTTTCATTTGTAATTTTTATTTAAAATATTAATGATTGGATAGAAAAACTATAGATAGAAAACATGTGTCGTGACGAGGGTTACAACACTATATTTTTTAAAATCCAGTTTAATAACATTTCATTTTCCAATTTTTTTTTAGTGTGTGGACAATAATTTTTCGCATTTTCGAACGTTAATCCTTTTATTGCATCCAGTCCTTCAGTTCACGAGCCTTAAGCATATACATTTCATTTCTAATGATTTTCCAAAGCATTTCATACAAACAAATAGCTAATTGGAATTATTTTTTGTTCAAAGTCTAATTCGACTGGACTATTATTCGGGCTGACAAAAGTTATTCGAAGCTGTATCGACGCCTTCACATAAAGATACAGATAAAAGATGAAAATTTTATTCGACACTACGAATGAAACGCTCTTCGAATAAAAAAAGTATCTTTACTCGTTGAATAAATTCTCATCGAATAAATTTGTTTATTCAATGCTCTTTTTGCGTCCTCTATGAAGCTCCGGACAAGCAAGTCGGCAAGCATCCCAGGAAACCGCGTACAATAGTAAATAAGAAAAACATAACAAATCAAACTGTTTATCATCTTTCGTTTGTCATTTAAAGTGATGAATGAATGAAACATAAATGTAAGAAAATCATGTGTAACGTAAAAAGACGAATACACAATTATTTTTTTAAACAGAATCTTTAAGAAGCCCGAAGAAAAATGTAGGTACGAAAACTTGCAGAATTATTGCCGGGAAAAAGTCATATGTAGCTTGCGTTAAATTAAAAAAATAATAATCAACGATAAATTGAATAGAACTCACCCTTTCGGAAATTCAGCTGCTTCGTTGCACTTCTGCAAAGCACGTGTGTTCCTAGAACGCTAGTTCTTTTTACCTAAATCTTGTTCCCACGATGAGAGTCAACTTACAATGTAACGATGAGAAACTCCTTGGGGGTAGAGGAAGCCCTTTCGGAAAAATTCTGTCAGTCGGTTAGCAATCGGGCGACAGAGATGTTCAGTTCACAGGAGTATTACGCAATGTTCTGGTGGTACGCACAGAATAACGGATATGCGGGTGTTGCTGTGCAAGGGTTTGGTTACGTAAAACATCTGAAAAATTGAAAACAATCGGCCCTTTCCGGGGCCACGAATTTTCCTAACGTAGTAACAACACGTTGGATTAAAAATACATTAAGTGATTGTGTCGGGTGATCAATGTTAGTGGTCGTGCAGTGATGTGAATACGTATTCGGTGGAATAACCCGGATGCACTTGACGTTACAACCTTTAACTTTGGCTGGTAAGGTATACCTGCGATCACCTGCGGACTGGGCGATACCCTGCCGTAAACCGTTTCGGTCGTCGACGACCAGGATCGGTACAGTGACCTACTGACACAGGTTTGCAAACTGCAGGTGAATTTCCGAAAGTCTGAGTTCTATTCAATTTATTGTTGATTATTATTTTTTTAATTTAACGCAAGCTACATATGACTTTTTCCCGGCAATAATTCTGCAAGTTTCCATACCTACATTTTTCTTCGTGCTTCTTAAAGATTCTCTTTAAAAAAATAATTGTGTATTCGTCTTTTTACGTTACACATGATTTTCTTACATTTATGTTTCATTCATTCATCACTTTAAATGACAAACAAAAGATGATAAAAAGTTTGATTTGTTATGTTTTTCTTATTTGCTATTATATGCGGTTTCCTGGAATGCATGCCAACTTGCTTGTTCAGAGCTTTATAGTACAAGCGTAGCGCGTAGCCACCGCTAACGCAAGAAATCGGCTGGCATACTTGCGCTCTGATTGGTCGGGGTTTATCGTTAATATGTCGTTAACAAAGCCGCAGATAACATTTTCGCTAAGGAAAAAGTGGTGTCAAATCATCCCAACAACCCCCCATTTCCCGGAAGAGAGACGTTTTTGAGACACCCTGTATATGTGTATGCATATAACACCCGTATCAATTATATAAAAAAAAAATGGAATACCCGAAATATACAATATTGGGTCATTTTTACAATTTGTTTCTCGGGAATACCATTTCAAGTATTTCGTATGTAATTTCATTGAATAAGAAAAATAAGCATCATTGCAAGTACGAACAGAAAATGTTTATCGTTGCACACATTAATACATACGTATTGTTCCATTCTCGGATCTCTTTCGCTCGCGTGGTTTTTTTCCTGCGGTCGGCGAGAATCGAAATTTCACCTCGAGCCGTACTTATTCCATGGTTCTCCTGATGGGAACAATTGTAATGAGGGATATGTGGCAACAGCGTAAGAAAACCCTCGATACGGTCCTCGATAATATTGGCACTTAACAAATTAACTGCTCTAAATTTTTTATGAAAATCAATTAGGTTATAAGCAATAATTTGCACAGTTCTTGGTAATGCATAAAAAATATATGGAAAAATTACAATTGGTTTGCATCGCGAAGAAAATAATCAAGATCCAGTCAATAGCGATCAATAGCTCGATAGTTCGAGCGACTAAATTTAATCGACTAAAGTAGTCGACGATTGAAAAAATTAGTCGACTAAAAGTAGTCGATGGTGCCCATCACTAATCGGTACCGACCAGGGGTTAGAAACTTTCCTCTACATAAAAGTGAAGCATTAGTCGCTACGTTATCTAGGAAGGCTCGCGGTTATGGGAACTAAAATTCGATATATATAACTATTATTGTGTTGCATGAGAAATTATAGACATCATAAATCTCTGATTCGGAGCATCCACCTGTAAAAAAAAAGTTACATATAATTTCAAGGTTACAAATATAAAAATTTTATTAAAAAATTACAACATAACATTTAATGCAATAATACAATTTATACATTTTAAACACTGATAAAATATGCTGTTAAATGTGGGATGAAATTCCACTGAGGATTACAAAACATCAGGAATTGCAATGACCATGCATTTTGGTATTTATGATCCAAGGAAGTCGTAAAGGATGGAAAGTTCAAATTGCATAATTTTTCAGTGATTCAGTCAAAGAAACAGTGAATATCTAGTGAAATGCATTCAAAGGATTACAAAAGCTACAGTGAAATTAAAATATAGTGAACGTTAATTTTGTGACACATTTATGGTGATGCGTCATAACATGAACACTCACTCTTAATCTGTTTATATCCACTACTGTTGAAAGTTATTGTAGAGTACATATAGGAAAAATGTACAATCATTAAAAAGCATTGCACAATAAACAGTTAAAATTACTACTATATGTAAAAATTAATATACTATTTAATATTTAAATATAAAATTATAAAGTACTTATATATAAAAATAGAATTATATATTTTTTTTTTGATAAATATCTTATACTTCTATGGTGTGCTCTTTTATATATTGCATGTCCGTTTCGTACAATTTGCTGTTTTCCTTTTAAAATTTGGTTTATGAAGTTGCATCAACTACTCACTATATACAATACAGATTGCTTTATGTACGATTCAATTATACTTTCTCTGTGGTCCTTACATCCTATAACTGAAAAATCAATATTAGTTAACAATATTGTTTCTAATATTAATGTCAAATTTGATTTGAAGCAAATATTTGGTAGGGATGTTAAAATACTCGATGAAATCTCTGTGAACAATTGTTCATACTTTCCATGTAAAAATATATGATTACAGACCGTGCATAAATCTAGTTGTTTATTTTTAAATACTCTCATAAGTATTTTGTTTATAATCTGTGGCTGTAAAAACTTGTCAAATACTATATTTCTAGTATTCAATGAAATTAAATTCGAAATATAGTATTTTTCTATGCCAGTTTCAGTGTTTTTCGTTAATGCTTTTATATTCAACAATAGTGTTCCATTACAAATACTCTCGCAATTAGTTTCCATTAACTGTCGCGAAGTTAAATTATTGAATAATAATGTCTTAAAACAGGACTGAAAATGCATGCAAGTTGGATTTATATATCGGAAGTTCGAACTACGAATTTGTCCAAAGAAATTTTCAAGAGGGTCTTGATTAAAAACCCTAGGTTTAAAATATTTGAATCCCAGTTCTTGTAACATATGCCACAATAACTGTAAACCTTTTATTGTTATCACCCAGTGTTTTAAAACTGGGGAATTGTAAATTGGTTTTTTATTTTGTGTGTCCACATATCTCATACTATTTAATTTTTCAATTACATTGGACCAAAAAATATGGTGTTCACTGTTGTTGTTTATGACTTCTCGTAATGGAGTTTCTGCTTTGTGTGTATGGCCATTGACTGAGTCAAACAATTTATCAAAGAATAAAATTGTCTCCGCAGTGTCATGCCCATTTGTTGGCATCTTCAATACTCCTATAGAAGTATGCATACTGTCTATAAACAAATAGATAGCACGTTAGAAAATAATAATATAAATAACAATTCGTGATTAAACAAATTGGACGAACACTTACTGTCGAATTTGGTATGATGATCGATGAAACCTGTCATTGTTCTACTAAGAACTTGAGCGGCAAGTTTGACCCTCATTTTTTTCAAGTACCTTTCGTGTACATGTTGAAGAGTAATTTTTGGCATTAATCGATATAACGATGTGGAATGGGTGTCCATATCAAACGCCAACTTGATAATTCTCCAGGAGGCAAATGTATTAAAGTGTCCTTCAAACAGTGTTTATTTTCAGTGAAATAAATCGTAAGTACTATCGCTTTTTTCTACTTTCTGTGACCTTCAATGACCTTATGTAATAAGTCGTTGAACTCGTTTTAAGTTCCTCTATCATTCTACGGAAACAAAAATATACCGATCCATTTAAAAAAATGGAGGTGACCTTGAAATATCTAAAGTACATACCTCCACCTGCAAAAAAACCTATTAGCGAAATCAGATGGCTCTCTTCGTACTGTGCAATTGTGGTTAAACAAATATTTTTGTGTACCTTATAGTTTCGAATATATCTGAACTGGTAATAGTTACTGAACCACCCAGTGATGCCAGAATCGTGGAACTTGGTTCCCCCACTATGACCTACCGGCAACTCCCACTTTACTTCCACCGTTCTGACCATAGACATATATAGACGGAGCATGAACTGAGCGGGGGAGTAAGATTCGCCGTAAGGGGGTGGTTAATTATAAATCGGGTAACTTCGTTCTTTTTCGGTGCTATTCGGGTATACAATCACGTTACATACATGTATGCTATGAGAGATGAAAAGAATATACTTATTATACGTTAAAAATTCCGTATGTCATGTAGTTTGTATAGATATATGTATTTAACAAAATTAATAAATAGTATAAAGCATTAAATAATAGTACAGCACACAGCCCACTAGTCATTAATAACGAGCCGAATCGAGCCGAATGCATCCGAAGCTAACCGAAGTATATCTAACGACCGCTGTCTTTTCCCCTCCAATTCTACGGTCCCCTCGCCAACAGTGGTAGCTTATGCTCCGTCTATATGTGACTATGGTTCTGACATACAAGCATACCTCTAGTCCTGTCCGTGTGCGCTGCCCGTTCGGGCGTTTCCGCCGACTACCATGCGTCACCCGGCAACGTAAAGAATGAGGAAACCTTGGAGACCCTGTTGGAGAATTTCACTGGGCCCAAAATTCACGTTTCCGACGCGGCGTCCGGCAACCTAAACGCGTGAGCAACAGTCGGGAGACCCCGTTCGAATCTCACTATGGTGGTTTTACTTTTTTTATTTAATTATTTTATAATTTCACTTTGTAAGCTCTCAGTAAAATAAAAACTTGAAAAATATTAATTTGCGAGACATTTAAAAAGAATTGTTTCCTCTTGAATATTTAAATTTCATATTATATACATACATAAGTGAAAAAAAACTTACAGGTATTTTAAATGTTTGTACTTTTTTTGTTAATCCTTTAACCCCTAGTGTTGCACCGGTTCAACACAGATTCTAAAAGTGCGTCCAATTCTGTTGCCGATTAATATCTAACTTTTCTGAGTAAGGAAAAGAAATTAAAAAATAGGTATTGATGTTTGAACTTCAAAATAACAAGATATAGTATATATATCAGTCTCATAACATTGAAATAACGAGTTAAGAGTCTGGGCGTTGGAGTATTATATAAATATATTATACGATTGTAAATATTTCCATATCCAGTAAGACAGTATATAAATTGTAGAAGTCGAATTAAGTCAATTACAACCATGCTGCACTCAATATATCGTAAAATATTTCCTCGAATTTCAAGAGGGTAGTTGATGTAGTGGCTACGCGTTCCGACAACGGTATACCGGTGTGTAGTTTTTTGAACGCGGTTCGAGTCCCGCAGATTGTATTAAAATTTGTATTATTACATTCACTACATACTATATAATAAGTACAAGACGGTTTAAATTGAGGTAATTCGACTTCTACAATTCATATAAAATATTTACAACGTATAATATACTTACTTAATAATGGAAATATAAAAAGTTAAAATATCTGTAAGTTATTTTTTCACGGAAACAACGTCGAAAATATCGGTCTTCCATTTTTAAAACTACGGCGCACCCTAATAAAAATCTCCAAAAAATTGAGAACGTTTTTGAATTTTCACAACTAAAATACTCGTCTGAAAAATCACAAAAAAATCATTAATACGTGCCCCAGTAAATACTACCTATCAGATTACTTACAGAATTCTCGCAAGCCATTAAATAGGGATTTTTGGTCCCCTTATCCGGCTATATCCTTTAAAAAGATCGAAGATATATTTATAACGTAAAATTTTAATCTAATGGATGTTTCTACGAATGTTTTTATATTTATGTACTCCAATAGGTAAGATAGCGGTAATATCTAATTGCAAGAGTAATTTTCGTATTCATAATATAATAAGTATGTATAAAATATAAAATTTAAATATTGGAGAGGAAAAAATTTATCTCCTTTCTTTGAAATACTTCACAAATTAATATTTTTCAAGTTTTTATTTTACTGACAGGTTACAAAGTGAAATTATAAAATAATTAAATATAGAAAATAAAACCGCCACAGTGGGATGCGAACTGGGTCTCCTGGATGTTCCTCGCGCGTTTGGGTTGCCGGGCATCGCGTCGGAATCATGAATTTCCGGTCCAGTGAGATTCTCGAACAGAGTTTCCAAGGTTTCCTCATTCTTTACGTTGCCGGGTGACGCAGGTAGTCGGCGGAAACACCCGAACGGACAGGGCTAGAGGTATGCTTGTGTGTCAGAACGGTGGAAGTAAAATGGGAGATGCCTACATTATTGGATGTATATTTTTAAAATATGTACTTCTAACTGGCCACACTCCATATTTCCAACATCGTCACATGTGTTAGTCCTTTCTCTATAAAATGAGAGTTTTCAAAATGTGCTACTACCTACATATTACTACGACTCCATTCCAACTTTGTCGTGATTTTTATCACTTTTCCCACCATGATACCGGAAAAATAAAAGTCATTCCTTATTCCTCGATCCTTTTTCTATAAAATGACAGTTTTTGAAATATGGTATTGCAGGAATAATATTCAAGTGGTGGTTGTATTTGGTAGAAATAAAAGGTTTATTCTAAAATGTGTAATATAAAGAAAATTGCTAGGACACGCTTCTAACACTCTAGCTCTTAGGACACACGCGCTCTGACTGGCTTAGTGTTGTATAAAGCTCGAGTCTTTGAAGCTACAAAGCTTAGCCTTAAAGACTGAGTCTATAAACGAGTCTATAAACTGAGTCTATAAGTTCGAGCTCCAAGGCTCGAGTCGTCGAGGCTCGAGGCTCGAGTTTCAAGGCTTTGAGTAGTCGAGGCTGGAGCCTCGAAGCTCGAGGCTTTTATGTTTAACACGTTCACTGCTGAGCGTGTTTCTGCTGGTTTTGTCTTCAGCGCCAAAGAGTGATTGCCCATTAGAATCATATAATAATATATTACACAATATGATTATATGTATTATGCAAACTTATCATGCGTAGTACATTAATCTTGCTGCCGGTCATCTATGACTCCCACGGCGTAAGAGTATGTTTCCAGTCGATCAGATAATGCTATATTTTGAACATTACAGACAAATTTTTAGCAATGTTTCATTTCGTCTACTATTCAATGGTTATTTTGTTTCATTTTTCATTTCCCTTTCTTGGTATCAATCTCTCATGTGTTTGCAGTCATCGCTGTATTTTTTAAAAACTGTATAAAGTATAATATTATAGATTTAGTGTAAATTCCATTATTTAACACTTAAGGGTTCTAGAGGGTTGAACCTTAAAGCTTCAGACTTAATGTGGAATAACACAGTGACGATTGGCAAAAATTAAGTTTTTTATATATATACTTTCAAAGTATAATTTTTCGAAAATATTCTACCAGAATATTAAGTCGAATATCACGTGAATAACGAAAAAAATGTCCCAACTTTGATCAATGAACCGTGAACAAATTGAGAAATTATTTTGTTCGACGCGTAACATCCTATGACTCGTATATCTTGCTCAAGTATACATAGGTATTTTGTAATAAAAGAAAATTTAACGTATTGTCCAAAATATATATTTGATCACCCTATTAATAATAGTTTAATGAGGTTTGGGTGTTGCAGAACTAATTTATAAAAACCACGCTTTTCTGGACGTTTTTGGATTATTCCCCCTTGAATCTTTAAAAGCTTGAGATTCGTGTAATATTAGAGTTAAAAACTGAAAATTTTTAGGTTAAGTTTTAAGGCTTCGAAAATTCAAGGTCTGTACATTACTTCACTACATACAATTTATACGACTCGAGCCTTCAAGCTTAAAGGCTCGAGCTTTCACAACTCAAGCTTCGAACCTTGAGGGTTCGAGCCTTTAGGGTTTGAACCGCGACTCGAGCTGTTAAAGCTGAAGACTCGAGGCTCATTTTAACAACACTAGACTGGCTTCCCTCTTATATCCCCTTTCATACGCGGTCAGACTCGGTCATAGGTTCACACATGCATTCACACATTTTTACCTCGTGTCGATTTTCGGTCACGACGTTCGACGCAGTTCCTTTCATTCAATCTTATCTCGCACACACTTTCGTTCGAAGAAACGGTCACACAGCCCAAACACTCTTCACTCGCACCATACTCGCTCGATCTAAAACTGTACGCACATACCTCAGGCATCTCACACCCTACAGTCGGCCATCTTCTACGGGCATTCGCCCTCGAATGTCCTCACGTCTCAAGTTCACAATCAGACATATCACTCTCTCTATCCATCCACAATTTCATATAATCAGCCGCCGTCAATGTTTGTAAACGGTCCCTCATGCTCGCCAACTCGCTGTACAACCTACCTATTATTACGCATTGCTTTTGTTACAGTATAAGGTCCGAAATATTTATTTGCAAACTTTAACCCTGGTCCTTGTTGCATACGCTTAATCACTACTAGGTCACCCTCACAATAAATTCTTGCATCCGTCCTTCGTTTATTGTACGTTTTTCTATTCTCTGCTTGTATTTTAGCAACGTTTTCTTTCGCGCGATCTCTCAATTCATTTCATTCATTTTCAAACATCACGACCCATTCTTTTTCCAGCATCTCTCTTACGTGGGAATCGTCTTTGAACTCGCGTTCCGAATAATAGTTCGAACGGTGAGATACCAATACTGCGGTGTATTGTAATATTTAAAAATTGTTGTACCCTATCTAAATGACGATACCATTCTCCTTTTTCTGAACTGGATAATTTCGTTAAAAGCGGTATCATCGTACGATTTACATGTTCTACCTGGCCATTAGATCTCGGTACACCGGTTGTTATAAGAGTATGATGAATATTTTCGTCTGTACAATAATCAACAAATTCTTTCGACGTGAACGCACTTCCCCGATCAGAGACAATACGTCGCGAATTTTCGAAAATCGCAGCCTGCTTTCGAAGTCTCACTATTACTTCTGCTGTACTCGTACTCTTCGTCGCATATAACCATACGAATTTTGAGAATGTGTCAGTAACAACAAATATATGTCGGTAACTTTTCTTAGTCGACGGTAGTGACCCTAAATGGTCTATGTGGAACGTGTCGAGCGGCACTTCACCTTCATTTATGGGATTCAAGTATCCCTCTTGCTTACCACACTTCTTTTCAGCTAGTATACACGCAACGCAGTTTCGGATGACATTTTCTATTTTTGTTCCCACATTTGGAATCCAATAATCTTTTTTAATAAGCATCTCGGTTTTATTTACAGAAAAATTACCGTTCTCTCATGTACTTGTCGAATTATTTGTGATGACATTTGTTTCAAAGTTGAGCAAGTCACTCTCAATTTCTTTAAACAAAAGTCCATTCCGCACTACAAACCTACTTAATTGTTTTTCATTCACTGCTTCGAAAATCGGTTTTAATCCCTCATCCTCACACTGCGCTTTATGTATTCTCACAATTATACTACCCTCGCATTCATCCGTTAACATACACTCTGGAAGCGGATTTCGGCTTAATGCATCTACGTATTTTAGACTATTTCCTGAACAATGCTCTATTTTATAATTAAACTTTTCTAATAAGAGAGCTCATCTCGCATTCCGAACACACAAGTCTCTCTTACGCATTGTTAATGTAAACGCCTGACAATCTGTAATTATCTTAAATGGTATGCCTAACAAATATATTCTAAATTTTCGTAGGGCTTTAACTATTGCCAGAACTTTCAGCTCGTAACTGGTATATCTCGATTCTGCTGGTGTCGTTTTTCCGCTTGCAAAGTGTATCGGATAAAATTTATTATCACGTTGCAAAAAAATTGTACCATAACCATACATTGAAGCATCGGTATGTAATTCTGTTTCCGCTTCTAATCTATATAATTTCAAAACTGGCCCATTACGTAATATAGTTTTCAATTTTGTAAATGCAAATTTTTCTTTCTCCCCAAAGTGGAAGTTAACGTTCGATTTTAATAAATTTGTCAATGGTCGTGCGATCACTGAATAATTTAGGATAAACTTTCGAAAATAGCTAGCCAAACCTAGAAAACTTTGATTTTGCTTTTGCCGGCTATTTTTCCGATGGGTTCAAGATCCAGTTGTTCTCAATTTATCGTACAAATATTTAAATGTACGGCGTGTAGGGTGAGAACGTTGAGGATATCTTTCAGCGTATAAGTCTCTAGATCTCACTGAATTTTGCTGGCATTCTCCGTACATGAGAAGCATATCGGTTTGTTCTTCGAAAGAATACATCATTTACATTCGCTTGATTCGATGATACTAGTCTTACCGCTCTTATTACTTGTTACGTTCTTCGTACACCGCTGTTATTGTTGTCTTGCGATATCGTCCGAACAGTGTTTACATTGTCAGGTTTGATAAATACGCCGTATTTAGTAAATATTTACTGTATTTGCACGATATGCGAGAGAGAATTGTTAGAGCATGTGATTCGATAAGTGCCGAAGTGATAAGAAATAGTACCAATGGTAATCACTTTGAATACCTTCTGTAAATGTAAGTCCATTTCACCTTTTTGCCTTAAATGACCTTCGTTGACCTTCAAAGACCTTAATGTTGTACATCATTGGATTCGTCTCGATATCCGCTATCAGAAAATAAGTACCGAAACATAACATTCTATCTAGAAAAACAAAGTTGACCTTCAAATCTCTGAAGCGACTCCAGCTAGCAACAAAAAACTAACGTCATATAACAGCCCCCGTTGTCCCATGCAACTTTTGTTTCAAAAACTTTTCTACTACTATCATACTTCATACATCGGAGTTATTCTAGGTGGCAATAGTTAGTGCCTCACCCTTTATAGGCACATGAAAGAATCCATTCTTTAAATCTAGCGTACTAAAAATTCGTGAACCTTGTAAGGCATCCAATTAATCATCGATCAATGGCAATGGGTATCGGTCTTTAATTATTTTCGTATTTAGCTTCCTATAATCTATACAGAGCCTGGTTGTATCATCTTTCTTTTTAACGAGTACCACTGGACTAGCGTAGTCAGAAAAGGAAGGCTGCACAATACCGTCAGCAAGCCAATGCTTTATATGTTTATCTATTTCTCCCTTCTCAAAAGGAGATAAGCGTCTAGCCCTCTGATAATCTGTTTCGTCATCCTTAAGTATTATAGACATTTTCACACCCGTTTCTCGTGTCTTAACCAATTCATAATTTTGTAACAAATCGTTTATGATCCCTCTATGTTTGATATTTGAAATATTTGACAAATCAATCTCATTTGCTTCATCTATACAATCAATTTTGTAAATTTCGGATAGATTGCTTTGTAACTGATGTTCTCTTACAACGCTACGAATAGAAATTTCGCCTCTCTTGATATTTATTTCGACTGTATTTAAAAAATCGGTGCCAATTATCAGATCATGCTGCATCAACGTATCGGATATTACCCAGATCTCAATTGGATATAGATTACCATCGATTTCTATTTGTGCGTTGAACTTGCCTATCGTCTTGTTATTTTGGGATTCAATTCTGCAAAATTTAATTTCTCGTCGTATTAACGCTGGCGACCCTATTTTCACGTACTGTTCCGCACGCATTACCGACAAATCGCTACCGGTATCAACTAGCGCCGTCAGACTCTCCCCATTCATCCTTACTTTCTTAGGACTTGTATAGTCTTTTCTTTGGACAATTCGCTGCTACATGACCAAACGCTTGACACTTAAAACATTTCGCGCCGCGGTGTTTCAAAGGACAATTCGCGCTATAGTGACTTTCCATACCGCAATTAAAACAACGATTAGGATTTCTGGGTACTTCCCTTCTCTCGCCTCTTTCGACTTTCGGTGACGTAAACCTCTCGTTCTCCCTCGGTGGTCGCAATGGTATCTCTTCCACTCGCAGCGGTCCATACGCTCTATCATCGGGTCTCGATAGGGCGGTACATCCTTTCTTCTACCCTCGGTGGTTGAAACATCCTCTCCTCTGTCCTCCATGGTCGATACGTAGTTTCTTCTGCTCTCTATGATCGATACGTAGTTTCTTCTGTTTTCCATGGTCGAAGCGTATTCTCTTTGGTTCTCGCATATGAATACATCGTCGACAAGAATTTTCCATACAACGACACCTTCTCGAACGCCTCCATCAATGACGTCTTCGTGTTCAGCCTTTGAGCACGAGCGATATTCCTTAACGATAAGTCTGGGATTCCCTCAATAATGTAGTCCACAGCCTCTCTGTCACTCATTCCAAGACGATTCCCCATGATCACTTTCTCATGCATGTATGTAGGAAATTCGGGGTTCCACAAATGCAACAACTTCGGACACACCAGTGTAATGAAAATAAGCAATATAATAAAATGTCAATATAAAGGAATACAGAATGTTATATTTATACGACTGTGCTCTACGCATGCTGCTTAACGACTGTCCGATCGCCGAAAACCGCGTCGCTTCGACCGTCTTCGCCGAACTCCGTCCTTCGCGCGACAATGTATCGCATTCCGGCAGCTACTACCGTTCCTACATCAATATGTAAAAAACTGAGAGTCACCTGTATTTTCGGGCGTGATTGGACAAGGTTCGTTTCGGTCGCTGACAATAAACAAACGTTGAATGCTGCAATTCTTGGCGGTCGCGAGAAGTTTTTGTACTAAATTTGTTACCTGCCAGCCAGTTAGGACGTGAACTGCGGAAAACGCCTGAACATTGCGATTAGTCAGTAGCATTTAGTCACTAACAATAAGTGAAAAGAACCCTTGCTACTTCTATAGTTCATGCCACGTCATTACTTTTCTATTTCATTCTATTTCTTTCTTTTAAACACAATGGCAATTTAGTAAACATAATAGCCACATACTGATTCCAATTTAACATAGTATTTCACATAACAGCGAATTTTGAAAAAAGGTAAAATATTGTATCTCAAAAAGTGTCGAGTTTTTAATGGCTTAGCCTTATACCTTTTATACGTAAAATGACAGGGGAAATAAAACTATGGAAAAAAATTGTAGAGTTCCATTTAAATAAAGGGCAATTATACTTCGCAACTGCACCAGTGTATCTGTGAAGAAAGATATATGTATCTATAGTAATATGATAGTGCGTGTTAAGCAATGCAACATTTTCCTCTACGATTTTTTTTCTAACTTCACATATTAGAACAGAGTTGTAGCCCGCCCCAATTACTAGAAACATCCTGCATAGCTCTACTCCGAAAAATGAGAAGCTTAGAATCTTGTGTACCTTCATAACATGTAGCAGAATAAACCTTTTATTAGACTTTAAAATGTTGTACTTAATTCCACGAGTTCGTACCCAACAGATGAATAAATAACTACTTTCAATGACTAATCGTTACATAATCAATTAAACTCTCAACTGTGAGTTGACACACTTTTGGTATAAATATTTTAAATAGTTTATTTCGATGTTTTGAAATTTTTGTAGTTTTGTCTGAAATATTTCATTGTACTTATATAAAACTATATATATATATAGTTTTATATACAGTATGCCTGGTTTAAGTGTATACACGCTGTTATTTCTTTAACTATTGAAAATACGGAAAAAAGTTTCGGGTCATTCCACGCCCAATCGATCACTTTTTGAACTCGTTGCCAGGGATTTTGTTCAAAATGAAATATGTTGTAGTCCACGTGAAATTAGGTGGAATTTAAGTCATCATGTTCCTCTTCACGAATTTGTTTACACTGTTGCGAAACAGTGGCGGCATGTGCATAGAAATTTCGTGCTGGTGACGGTCCGTGCCGGTGACGGTCCGTGCCGGTGACGGTACACGACGGTCTGTGCCGTATAATGTAAATCGACCTGTAGGCGGTTTGCCTTTCGACCCTTTCAGCGGAACGATCACCCTGTACAATACTGTGCATATATACAGGGTGTTAATTTTAACTCGAGCACCTAAATTATTTTCGCTACTATTGAAAGTAAGAAATGAGTAAATAGGATGTACATGGTTTTAAGGCGTGCATCTGATGGTGACAAAAAAAATCGTGTGTAGGTCATTTTAACGGGTTTTTCAAGGTCATCGTATTTTTTTTACAAATTAACATGTATTTTTTAAACGCCTAAAGTGACCTTGAAGACGAAGAACTCAGCTTCAGTTTGAAGAACGCAGAAGTAAATAAACGTAATAAGAAGTAAAAAACATTTTATCACCATCAGATGCACGCCTTAAAACCATGTACATCCTATTTAGACATTTTTTCTTACTTTCAATAGTACCGGAAATAATTTAGGTGCTCGAGTTAAAATTAACACCCTGTATATGTATATATATATATGGTAAATGGTAAAGGGAAATATATTTCATTAATGTATTTTTTTTACTTTACAGTCCACCACCAAAAAAGACTGGCCGTTTCGAATTTTCACAAAGTAATTATTATTTGAGCGATGACTACAGCGACGATGAAGAAGAAAATTTGCAGTCTAAATGATAACACATTTCCTCAGAGTAGCTTTCTGACCAAAAATAATGTGCAATCTCTTTAAAAAAATTTAGTGGTATTTTCATACAGCCACGTGATCTGCTGATATGAACTATATTATAATACTATGCTTCATAGGCTTTGTATAGCATAATTTTATACTATACACAGCATAAAATTATCTGTTCTGGTGTAGAAATTTAATTTAAAAGCATACTGTTGCATACAGAAATCACATTATAATTTATTCGAAACGTTCGTTGCAATTGTTGAAAAAATTGTTCGTTATCATTACATGCATTCTTAATTCTAAGTTCCTATGTTTAAAACAATATTTTATTATATATTTTGAATTTCATACTTTACTACAGAGTCAAATAGTGTATCTTTTATACAGAAAACTATATTAATAGATCAAATGTCCAATTAACACTTTTTAATCATTTTCAATTATGTTATTATTAATTTTATATCAAATTTTTTACAGACCTTATAATGAATTACTTAAATAATGTGATATATTTACAGTCAATATTTCTGCTGTACCATGCATGATTAGATTATGTTTCAGTTTTCAAGTAAATGTCGACATATTTACTTTATAAATTTCTGTTTTCACATAATGTATTGTTATATATGTACACATGACACATATCGGTGTTTTTTACATGAAAGTAGTATGTATGAAATCATTTGTATTGTGCAAAATTTACATTTTTTATTGACACAATTAACATTGCGAAAGTATGAAACAAATGAAGAATTTGTCAAATGCCAAGTGGATTTTATTTTAGTATGCGAAAGGGATTATAGAAATTAGAAGAGTAGAATAAAATAAAATGTATTATTTTAGAGGTAGGTATCTTTATTTACTTAATTATTAAACATGAAGAGAACTAAATTAATTTTTATTAATTACTATTGTGTAACGTAAAAGTAATTATAAAAAATATAGGCAACTTATTTTTATTATTAAATAATTTTGTGTTATACGATTTGTATAAAATCAAATTGATAAAATTTAGGAAACGTGAAAAGAAACATTTTCTTTAAGTAAGCATTGCCAATGTATGAATCGCGTTTTGAATATGGTGCTTTCATTTGAAGATATGCAAACACAACAACCCTGGAATGGTACAACCATTTTTGTGCTTTCAAATCATGCTGTAGTTTTATCAAACTCTTGTATTGAAATAAAATATTTTTTTAATATAACGATATAATGTACGATAAAAATATTTAGTATTACTTTTGGTATGTAGCGTACAAAATAGTATTGAGTATAATTTTTTATGCGAATGAGCTACTTTTTTAATAGTGTATAGTTCCAGGGCTAATGTATGTTAACTTAAGTGAATAAACTTCAATTGTAAATGCAAAGTCAAACAAATGTGAAAAATTGATAATATAAAGTGAATGTACTACATTTGTATACATTAATACACTTCAGTTTCTTAAAATGTACCAGTGGTGCCAGACATTTTGTTTTGGTTTAAACTTTAAAGCATGCGAAAATACTTTTATAATATGTCAATATTTGCTTACTTAAATAATTAATGTTTAAAATAGTTTGTTAACGTTTATATGTGACAATGATTGGACACGCACAGTTTTATAAACGATGAAATAAATTTATATAATTTTTTAACTGTTTCTTTAAAATTAAAAATTAAAGTAATACAAAATTAAATTTTTCATTTTTAAAGTACAATATGCATGTATACCCTGCTGCAACTGCCAGTTATAACCGCATTAAATAATTTTTAATCCGGTTTGATACGGTGTTCTTCCCGTAAAATGCAGATTGAAACAAATGAAAAATATTTTCTGTCAGTTTCAATCCGGATATGCATGTAAAAATTTTGATGGTATCTATCCGTATTTTCTAGCACAATTTGTTATGAGTTCTACTCGGATTTGCACAAAGTATCTTCTCGAAAAACTTCATTCTTTTTTACGGGGGGAGACTCCGTGGACCGTGAGCTGTATCCGTGCATTCACGGAATAACGGAACCGTGTACACTAAACGCCAAATAAGAGAATAACTGTTTCGCGCATCTCGAATGAGCAGGAGAGGTCTCTCGAACCCCTGGTTTCCCCACTTTCTCGCTTTCTGTAACAGGGACGATACAATTTGTCACACACCGGGTGACATAATAAAGTATTTCTCAAGCATGAATACTTATGAATTGGCACGTTTGTACTTCACAGTCACTCGATGTATGATGCTACACGAGGCATAATGATGCTCAATTGTTTAAGACGTTGGTAACTAAGGTAACCGAGAGGAATATGCGTAAACAAGACCGAAATTCGTCATTTCACAGTTATGGTCTTATTTGGTTTTTAGTGTATGTATACGCAATGCACGAGAGAGACATTCGATTTCGTAGAATCTAACTTCTGCCTCGATAATTGGACAAATGAAGTTTTCACGTGTATAGTACTCAGGGATAGACTTCACTACAGGGTGGTCTGGTCCTTAGAAACACCAATAAACACCATACGTTGAAAGAATTAGAATTTTAGAAATTGTGCGATTGTGACAGACGCCGATGAAGTACACAAGATGGCTGTTCAAGTCACATTTTGTCAAATATCACACGATTTAGTCGTTTTCTCGTCACAAACTGACCATAACACCCTGTACACCACTGTCACACTATCGTAGAAATGCGATTTTTGTTAATTTATCACTCGTGGAAGGCGTAAGTTGGATTCTACGATTTGACGAGTCCAGACTCAGAAATATACAGTGGTTAGTTCAAGGATTCTCCGCTATGGGCGCTTATGGTATTTGTCTGTCACTTTAGCTATGTTGCCATCGAGCATCGATAAAACAGGGAATCGGTAAATGTAATCTCGCAACACGTGCTGGATCGTATCGATTGTTTTGTTACGCTGTTGCCGCATGTTCCCACATGTTGCCACATGAATACCTACGGCCTAGGCAGGCCTAGGCCTACGGCTCGTGGCGAGATTTCGATTCTCGCTGAACATAGGAAAAGAATGGCGCGACCGAAAGAGATTCGAGAATAAAACAATACATACTTACGTAATAACGTGTGCAACGATAAACCTTTTCTATTCGTACAATGGAATTACATACGAAATACTAGAACTGGTGTTCCCGAGAAACAAATTGTAAAAATGACACAACATATATTCCGGGTATTCTATATACAAAAAACATGGAATACTATGCAAATCTGCTGTTTGAAATGATAGTTATTTATCTTTTATTGACATAATTGATACGGGTATTATAGAGGTACACATATATTTCGTAAAAAGGACGCAAAAAGAACATTGAATGGACAAGTTTATTCGATGAGAATTTATTCAACGAATAAAGATACTTTTTGTATTCGAAGAGGGTTTTGCTATTTAGCTATTTTTTTATGCAAAATAGTTCGGAAGTTCATTAGAAATGAAATGTATATGTTGGAAACTCGTGAAATGTTGTGGGGAACATTGATAGAAAAATTTGAAAGTGTGTGAAAAACATGCTTTTCGCGCGCAGAAGAAAATATAATGATTTCAGAGAAAAAAAAAGAGTCAAATAAAACATAGATATTTTTATTACCTACAAAATGAGATATAGTACGTTAAAATCGCTTTACATGTTCAGTTGCAAAAGAATTAAAACTGTCAAAATAAGATCTTTTGTTAATTGTTAAATACTCGGAAGGATTTGAACATAGAGCTTCAAAACTTTAGGAGAATATGACATCCATTACGATAAAAAAGTATGCCAAATTTCAGCACTAAATATTTCTTAGTTTTTACAAAATGCCATTAATTTATCCCAAACACGTCTCCGGAAAAGTTAAATTTCTCATATGGGACAGCAAGCAGCGCGGATATTTTTTACTCTTTGAAAGTTGTACTATCATATAGACTTCAAATGAAATGAATTTTAAAAATTAAATCACCGAAGAATAGCTCTAAAGACTAGGTGCCTTTTTTTCCTGTAAACATGTTGTTATAGTGGTAAATATTACGCGTATAACGAACACAGACGATTGAGTAATCAAGGAGGTATTAGTGGGCACAGAGAATTAAGAACAAAAGCGATATATATTTAATAGACGAACGAGAGTACAGGCGCAAGACACAGACACAATCTTGCACGCTCCGATTTGAACGACAGTTCGGAGTTCTCTATCTTCGAAACACGAGGCTCCGTTACATCGCATGTTTTTACTACAATCAGTCGGTCAGGTAACTGACTACCTTATTTACCTGACATTCAGCGGCGCCAAAATATGATTTGCATATTTCTAACACTCCCACTCAATTCATATTTTATCATACTTCTCATTCGTCATCTCTATACAGAATTCTATAAGTATAGATACATGAATAATCACTCAATCTATTCATCTTTCATACCGATCTGACACATTAAATTAACAAATTTTTGTCTACGTAATGCTTTTGTAAATGGATCTGCTAACTGTTCGCCTGTTGGTACATCGGTAACATCTATACAGGGTGTCCCAAAAATGTCCTCCGACCCGGAAATGGGGCACTCGGGGGGTGAATTGGAACAACTTTTTCCTTAACAACAATGTAAACTGAGGCTTCGTTACCGACATATTAACGAAAAACCGCGACCAATCAGAGCGCAAGTTTGCCAGCCGAGTTCCCGCACTAGCGGTGGCTACGCGCTACGCTTGTACTACGAAACTCCAAACAAGTAGGTCACCATGCATCGCAGGAAACCGCGTATAATAATAGCAAATAAACAAGACGTAACAAATAAAATCATACTTTTTATCATCTGTCGTTTGTTACTTAAAGAGATAAATGAATGAAACGTAAATGTAGGCAAATTATGTGTAACGTAAAAAGACGAATACACAATTATTTTTTTAAACAGAATCTTTAAGAAGCCCGAAGAAAAATGTAGGTACGAAAACTTGCAGAATTATCGCCGGAAATAAGCCATAGCTTGCGTTAAATTAAGAAAATAATAATCGGCAATAAATTGATTAGAACTCAGACTTTCGGAAATTCACCTGCAGTTTGCAAACCTGTGTCACTAGGTCACTGAACCGATCCTGGTCATCGACGGCCGAAACGGTTTATGGCAAGGTATCGCCCAGTTCGCAGGTGATCGCAGGTATACCTCACCAGCCGAAGTTAAGGGTTGTAACGTCAAGTGCGTCCTGGTTATTCCACAGAATACGTACTCACTTCACTGCACGACCACTAACACTGATCACCCGATACAATCACTTAATGTATTTTTAATCCAACGTGTTGTTACTACGTTAGGAAAATTCGTGGCCCCGGAAAGGGCCGATTGTTTTCAATTTTTCAGATGTTTTACGTAACCAAACACTTGCACAGCAACACCCGCATATCCGTTATTGTGTACGTACCACCATAACATTGCGTAATACTCCCGTGAACTGAACATCTCTGTCGCCCGATTGCTAACCGACTGACAGAATTTTTCCTCTACCCCCAAGTAGTTTCCCATCGTTACATTGTGGGTTCACTTCCATCACGACAAGATTTAGGTAGAAAGAAACCAACGGTTCTAGGATAACACGTGCTTTGCAGAAGTGGAAGGAAAGGACCGTCGCGCAGTTTCTCCAAGGCGCCGTAGCCCGTTAATTTATTGCCAGGGTACCTACTCCTTCGAGATAGAAAACAGACATCACGTGCATCGGCTTAAAAATGTCCGAAATGAAGAGGACCATCAACGTATCCCTTGCTTCGAGTTGGAAAGTACAGTGTACATTGTCTATCTCGAGGAGCAGGGAAAAAAATTTACCGACACGTGTCAGTTGACGCTGCTTGGTCCTGGACGACCACCCTTGTAGAGGCCGGAGTGGAATTATATATGTATTAATATATGTATAATTATATTATACATATATGTATATTATATTATATATGTATAATTATATGTGGTATTGTATATGTTTCTTATATTACATATACAGCTGATTATATAGTACTGTTCAAGTTAGGTTATAAATACATAATTTGTAAGATCTTACTCAACAATTTCTATTACTTCTTTAATTAAACAATGTGAACGGCAAATTAATTATTACATTTTGTGTTCATATTTAAGCAAACATGAATAATAATAATACATAATATGTACCCTGCTGTAACTGTCAGCTAGAACCGCATTGAATTTTGAATCTGGTTCAATGCGGTTCTATCTGAATTTCGGAGAAATGATTTTTGCCAGTCAAGAAAAGAATGCGGCTCAATGCAGATATCCAAATCGATGGATGAAACAGGATTTAAAGGTAAAAAATTCATCGGTTTCTATCAGAGATTGCCACTTGTATAAAACCGATAGGTTGGTATCTGGAATTACGAATAAAAGATCTTATAGTTTCAATTGGGATATGCAACAAACTTATTGAGTCCGTCGTGATTCGGATTGGCAGATCAAACAATTCGCGGGATGCATGTGGTTCTCACAGAGGAAGAATTTGGCCCGGTTTCCATTGGATTTGCGAACAGAAAATTAATGCGGTTCTATGCGATTCGACGAAACACGTACTTCAAAAAAAATGATTTTGTTCTATCTAGAATGACCAATACAAAACACAATAGTTTCAATCGGGATATACAACAAACTTATTGAGTCCGTATCGCCTGGCTTTTTGGTAGCAGCTGCTAGGTGGCGAGTTTTCTCGCAAGCGGTAATTAGAGCCTTTGGCTACTTATGGGGCTCCGCCGAGGAGCAACCCAGATGTCTACAGTAGGGGTCGTCTACCGTCAGCCCCACTGACGAGTCTTGGTAGACGATTCCCGAGACGAAATGCCAGCAGCTTTTTGATCTGAATTTCGCACTGTATTTCCAGTTTGGAACTGATAACAATTTGAAGCGACTAGATACGGAAATACGTGTTTTTTCAGGTTCATTAATGTCATATAAATCCGTGTAACCACTGCTAGCAAAATTACTGGGAAATACTGATAGATTCAATGAAAATTTGTATCTGGCTTTCCAGATGGAACCAGCTTAAGGGGGGAGACTCCTTTGGGGCCAAGTCCGAATCGATCGAAGCGCTGATGTAAACAATCGGACGCTAACGAAAACACATAATCGATAATTGTGACAACTTAATAATACGACATTTAACGGCAGTACCTACAAATAAATTTTCTTCCACGTTACCATCAAGTTGGGTTTGTGTATCTACTACGTGAAGCCACTGTTGCTGACCGTACCAATTTTTCCTACACTGTTGCCTCGTGTTCCGCATTAGAATTCTGCCCATCGGGAGAACGGTGGAATACCTACGGCTTGTGACGAGATTTCGATTCTCGCCGAACGTAAGAAAAGAATGGTGCGACTGAAAGAGATTTGAGAATGAAAATATTTACGTACTAATGTGTGCAACGATAAACCTGTGGTGTCCCAGTCACGTCACTCTGCACCACCAACCAGACTAACTTGCCGACACAGCACCTCCAACCTCAATCACCATCTACTGCGTGGCGTGCGAGTCCACCGAGCAGACCGCCACGCCACCTGACGAAACAGACGCTCACACCTCGCATGGACTACTGACTCTCTTCTCGTCCGACCATTGTATAGAACAGTCCACACGTGTAACGCTCTTTTGCACATCGTTCGAGTTACCACGCGCATTTCATTTATTGACCATTTACCAATTGTACAAGTATTTTGACAATAAATAAGGTGAAAACTATATCCGCTTAAATCCGATTAATTATGTACAGAATACATAAATTCTATAAACTTTTTCTATTCGTACTTGCAATGATGTTTATTTTTTTTCATTAACGAAATTACATACGAAATACTTGAAATCGCATTCCCCAGAAACAATAGTTATTTATCATTTATTGATATAATTGATGCAGGTGTTATACATGTACTTACACATGTATTTCATAAAAAGGATGCAAAAAGAACACAATTAATCGCATACGCTCTCTAAATTTTTTCATTCGACGCCTAGCGAGGACAGATTTTGAACTAACAACTAATTGCTGCCGCATGCGTACTTAGCGTATCATCTTCGCTACGCCCACACTTTTTTTTTTTTTTTTTTTTTTTTTTTTGAGGGGAAATGCGTTACGCATTCCTGAGTATGTGCCACTCACGATATGTGGGACTCCCAATACTCGGTGTACCCACTAAAACCTCTCCTCCTACCTGATGAAACACCCAGCCCCGCCCCGGCTCCATCTTACGACATTTCTACAGGGGGGGTGGCCCTTCGACGGGTACGGCGTCTTCCTGATAATGTACGTGATGTACCTTCCGTTTATGGGAGAACTATACTATAGTTAGTTTATGTGTATGTTGTAATAATATTGTTATTAATAATACTAATAATAGTAGTAATAGTAGTGTATATACAGGTTATGATAATATATATACTTATCTTCTTCTCTTTTTTTTTGCTTTCCTTTGAATGTTTCTTTCATGTTGTAATTTGCTTTTTTGTACATCGGTGAAAAAGTCCATAAAGGCCTGCCAGTTGGATTGGCTAGAGGTCATTATGTTAATGAAGCTGTTCCAGACAGAAGAGCCTACTTTCCCTTGGAGAATGGCTCTCTCGTTTACCCACTGGGGGCACATAATCGGCGTGTGAGCTGCATCGTCCTCGGAGTCACAGAAGAAACAAATGGCATTGCTTCTACGCCCGATCTTATGTAGGTAGGCGTTGAAGCATCCGCAGTTGGTTAAATATTGCACTGCGTAATGATTTAGGGTCATCATCTTACTTCTACCCATCCACTTCCTAATATCTGTAATGGTGGAGGAGGTCCAAGATGTTTTTGGGTTCGTATGGTTGTACTTAACCCAGTTATCGAAAACCCTCGAGTGCATTGCCTCTTTTAGGGCTTTTCTCCTTACACTTTTTGATGTGATGTGCTGCGAGTCAGATATAAGGCCACTCTGGTGTTCGCTTTTCCATTCTTGGCGGTACCAGAAGAGGCCCTTTAGATACAGTTCTATGGGTGGGAAGCCTGAAATAATACACGGACTGTCTCTTGAGGTAGTCCTGTACGCGGTCGTGACCCTTAGAAGTATGGCTCTTTGGGATCTTTTAAGGGCTTTTGAATTATCAATTCTGTTAATTTTAGGATACCAAAGGGGGACTGCATAAGAGATTATGGAGCGCCATACATAGTAATACACTTCCCTTTTTTTGCTGTTAATACCGTGTGTGTTAGGGAGGATTCTCAAGAGTGAGTTCACAAAGACATTGGCTTTGGCGGTAACCATATCTATGTGGTACTTAAAGGTGTTGTTGTTATCCCAGATAATGCCGAAGTATTTAAACCTATCCACCAATGTGAATGAGAAATTTTGTAAATTAATTGTTTCTCTGCTTTTGTAATTGCGTCCCGCGAGGATCATCGTGAAGGTCTTGTGGGTGGCAATTTTAAGACCTTTATCGACCATCCATTTGTATGTAGTGTTAAATGCGAGTGATAGTGCTCTCACAGTGTCAGGCCATTTGTATGCCTCCACTAAAATAAGCAGGTCGTCGGCGTACGCTACAGGAGTGGTGTTTTTATTTATAATCAGGTTCAATAGATCATCGTATACCCAATTCCATGCGATGGGACCAATAACGGAGCCCTGAGGGACCCCGTTAACAGTTCTCCTACAGATTTTATTACTAAAGTTTTCCACATAAATGTATCTCTTGTGAAGGAAGTCAACTAATAATCCAGCGAACCACAACGGTAACTTTCTTTTAACTAATTGTTCTGCGATACTATCGAGCGTTATTGTGTTGAATGCGTTGGTTACATCTATGGACATGGCTGCAAGTATTTTACTGTTTTTGGTGCAGAAGGAGTAGGTGGATGCTACTTCTTCCAGGGCGTCCAGAGTGGATCTAGCTTTAGTGTAACCGTATTGGTGAGTGCTACAGATTGACCCAGGATAGTTGGTGAGTAAAGAGATCATTAGCCTTTCCCATACTTTGGATACAGCGGAAGTTAGTGATATGGGGCGGTAATCATTTTTTTTCTTAGATTTCGGGATGAGTACCACTTTGGCGGTCTTCCAGGCAGGAGGTACAGACCCTATCCGGACAATACTTGTGAACATATCCTGGAAAAAGGTAGGGTATATTTTGTGAGTATGTTTAATCATTCTGTTTGTAATACAATCGGGTCTTGGTGCTTTTTTATCTGATAGATTGCGGATGATGTTCGATAGGTCTTCACCATTCAGGAGATTCAAGTCTGGTGTGGTATCTAGGCAGGCGTCAGGCGTTATATGTTTTTCTATAATTGGGTTGGGTGCATAACTGCCGATGGTGTTGGTGGTTGATTCGGTCAGGATATCAGGTAAGTCACCGATATGTGTGCAGTTGGGAAACAACTTGTCGATTACAGCTTCGACAGTTTGAGAATCCTCATAATAAGGATCCAATGTTTTCCAACGATGAATATCTTTAACTAGAGACAGGTATGGTCTACCCCAAGGGTCGTCTTCCAGTGTGCCTATGAAAGTCCTCCAGGCTTTCTCCTTACTGTTGAGAATGGTGTGTTTATAATCCTTGCGCAGTTGCTTGTATTGCGCCTTTAAGGTTGGGGTCTCAGGGGAATCCTTCTTGATGGCCCTGGATAAACGCCTTCTTGCTGCGTTGGCAATTTTTCTCAAGAAATCGTCAGATTACAAAAACCGAATTCAGGAATTAGAAACGCGATTAACCGAGCGAGTAGAAACCCAGGTAGGGATCGATGAGGTATATGAACGACTTAGCGAACACAAGCGCGAAATGCGGGATTGGCGACGCGAGCTCGAAACGCGAGGGGAACGTGAAGGTCAAGAAAACGCGGAACGATGCGCCGAAGTCGGTAGAATTAGGCTAGGAAACGAGGCGTTACTAAAAAAGTTTAACGAGTTCGAACACGAAATGAGATGCTGGAGGCGCGAAAGTGAGACGAGGGGCGAGCGTAGTCGTCAGGACCGTGATAGGCTCGTAACCGAAAATCGTAAAGAAGTAAATATTAGAAGGATCAGATATTAAATCTCTGAATTCTTTTCTTTGCCTGCTCTTTGCTACTCGTGAGCCCTGAAGACCGTAACTTAACAAGATGACAACCCCGACAATTCCAGACACTGTTTGATCCATCGAGACTGAATTAGAAAAGGCGTTGCCTACTGCACCAAAACCGGGGGCTGTTCAGAAAGGAGAGTGGTCAGAGGAAGAATTAGATCAGTTCTGTGAACGTTTTAAATTTCCAGCAGCTATTAGAAACGAGCTGGCACAAAAAGCCACCGTTGTTCATTTTTATAGATATTATTTCAATGGGATTTTACCTTCCGGATGCTCAGCAAATCAAGTGATTCTTCCTATGATTGCAAGCTTGCAATGTTCCAGAGAAGACGGGACAACCGACTTTTTCTTCCCAAACGCATGTTTTGCTAATCAAAGTTTTCTCAGCCTCCCTCAGGCAGAAGGAGCTGTTGACCTATCTGATATCAAAGATTATAAAGCAGTCGATTGGACCCCGGCTGAGGGACAAAATAAGGCAGACCAACGAGTCTTTGATTTATATTATGCTTTACAGGATACTGACACAAAAATGTTTCGAAAATCAGTGATTGATATTGTGAAAAATTGGAATACCTCAACTGCAAGGCAGTAGTGAGAAGTACAATTATTTCAGCGTTAAGAAGTTCGCACCAAACTTTTACAGACCAAGGTCTTTGTTTATTCACTTCCCGCAGCCACTGTGGATTTTCTATTGACCAATCATGCATATTATGACGATTGACTTGGCCACAGTTTGAAAATGTGGCTTCATCCATAAACAAAACTTTAGACAAAAACAGCTCATCACTCTGTAATTTCTGCAGACCCCATTCACAAAAATTTACACGGTTTTGAAACTCATTCCCATGTAATTCTAGTAGTGCTTATTAACGAACGAAAACTTTATTCTTAAAATGTACTCAGGTACAACGCATAACACTTATAGACGCTATCCTTTCTGTCGTCTATTGTTTGTCAGCCTATCTTCTTAAACCTAGAGAGACGTGCTCCTGTCGAGCGCGTACGAGCCGCGCCCGTCTGGTGGCGTTCTGTTCCTCTGCGCCTGATTGGTGGGCTTGTCCTATGCGCCACAGTCCCAATTGGTCCCAATGATCGATTATGTGTTTTCGCTAGCGTCCGATTGTTTACATCAGCGCTTCGATCGATTCGGAGTTGGCCCCAAAGGAGTCTCCTCCCTCCGATGCCTGCCTAGAGAAACATGGCAAAGAGGACCTCACCTACAAGGTAGAATATGCTTGTGTAATGTACGCACGGAAGGCATGGAGAGGGTAAGCGCTCGCGTGGTTATCCCACATTCTGGCTTCACTGAAAGAGGCGACAGTGTTGCCATATATTTAAATTGCAAGGGGTCACTTGGGGTCACTGTTTATACTCTAACTCTGTCAGCTAAACTTGCTCTAAGATAAGCTCTATCTAAACAAATATTACTAAATAGATTCTGCTGTTGCTGCTGTAGACTGTAGACCTGATGCGCAGACAGAAATGGGTAAATACGTGAATTTTTTATTTTATATGTGACACATGTCTTAAATGTCGTAAATGTCGTATGTCTAGAATAAAAATATCTTTAACGTATGTCTAACCTATAAAACGTTTTTCGTATAGGTTAGAAAGAAGTGTCAATTTATTAACAATTATAATTCTAATTAAAAACAATTAAATTAAATTCGGTAACATTGATGAAAAACGGTAATGGATGTTAAAAGGTTCCAGAAAATTGATACAGAATAATAAATAAAATTTTTTTAGATTGAAAATTATGTTAATAAAAAGTTTTTTTTTTATTTAGGACAAAGATTGATTAGTTATTTGAAAAAATTTTTTTTATGTAATATCCCTTTTAGCTTAATTGATGCAGAACATTTTAAAGCATTTATAAATGCACTGAATGATCAATATTAGCTTCCTACAAGGAAGGCACTGGCAACAACAATTTTTGATACACAATATGATGAACTTGTTAATTCTACAAGGTAAGATGAACCACAAGATGGAGTATTACTAATTGATTGGTGGAAAAATTCACCAGTTTATAATAAAACTGTTGTGGCCATGGCTAATGTTACATCTTACAAGTGGCCAAAAACCTTTCTTAAACTCTTTGAATTTTAGTACAATAAGAGAAACTGGAGAGGTTCTGAGTGAAGGTGTAAAATAATTAATTTCATTACTACTGATAGCTTTACATTTATTGATATTAATATTCTTTTCATAAACGTTTTTAGTCTCATCTGTACACATGGTACTGCAAGTTATCATACTTACATCAGATGTATTGTTATTAATCTTATCATAAACATATTTATTTATTTGATTGAGAAATTTTAATTTTTCTTATTGCAGACTCATTTATGCATTCTAATCTCTTCACAGCTGTATTTCTAATATCACAGTTGCACACTGCAAAATACTACATTCTTGCCTTTTTTATTCTTTCTCCCACTGAACCCCAAAGGTTCATATTGATTATGTTCTTTTCTACCACCTATTTTTTGGCACTCACAAATAATTTATATACCTGTATAATAAAAGTTAATTTAAGGTTATATTTCGTGTTTACTATTACACTTACATACATTTTTAACATTACATACGAAAAGGAGGTATGTATTGTTTTTACTTATTTTTAAAAGGGTTTTCTACTTTAATTTGTTTAAACGTTGAAATAATTAATATTTCTATTTATGACATATACGTAAGATTTGCTCTGTTTCTGACGTTAATCTATTGTTACATTATACTGCAGACCTGCTGTGTTTCTGCTGCGAATCGACTACAGACAATGTCAGACAGCCATGACGGCAGTTGACAGTCAGACTGCTGCGACAGATGTACATGAATTTGACATACTGCTTGATGGCCTGATCTTCCATTTCCATATCAGATGCGTGCACCTGACGTCAGTTTGTTCATAGGGGAAGTTACATACATATTTAGTATCATATGATTTTCTATTCTACGTATTAATGAACGTACTTTTTTTATATATCTTTGAACTTATTCTTTCATATTGTAACATACGAGAACTTTGTAATTGGTAGTATAAAATAGCGTCTGCTTCTGATATTAGCGATAACTTCACGCTGACACAAATAATAACCAATATTAACGACGCGTACCAACTGTCGGAGTCGTTTGTTGGTTTTCATTATTTTTAAAGTTTTTGTAATGCTGTTGAAATACAATCTTCCAGGATAAATTGTAACGCGTGTGAATTTATCTCCTAACTTTATTGTAAATCGTAGTTTGTGTTTCGCAGAACTTCAATTTCCACCTCAATGTACCAAGCTCTTTGTGAACGATACAACGAGTTCATATTAATCTGAAGTGAGTGGAATTGTCATTTAAGTACTGTGCGCGCGTTAGATTTAGAAACAGGAGAACAGAATATCAGTAATCGATGAAAAGTAACAAGTGGGTAGAGAAATACTAAAAGAGAACGACAGAGATAAATTAGAGAAAAATGCGTTGCTACTGATAAGTGCGTGTGCGTGTGCGTGTGCGTGCGACTCCATGACTTTTGTGTCTGCTGAACACTGCTGAACAAGACAGTGGATCACATAGCTGTCATATTCATAATGGATTTTAAATAAACATTGACGGTAGAAAGTGTTTAGTGCCAATATTCTAGCATATATACAGTCGCGTTGGAATTGGTGTATGCTGAAGTTTATTATTTTATTAAACAGGAATATTTACAATAAAATTGATGACCGTCTATATACATATATACATACACCATTCACATATTTACTAATTCTGTACAATTATTCTAATGTAAGAAATTAAATCTTTTTAGATGTATGAGTATCTGACATAAAGTTGGCACTATATTGTGATTATACATTCATCAATAACATATCATTTATAATTGTAATCTAAAAATTTAACAATATGTGTGGTTAAATCTTACTATATGTATGGAATCTTAAGATTACAATTAGAAATTAATAACACTTTCAAAAATCTTGGGCATATATTTTAACGCATTCATAATTTTCCTAATGCATTAATTTATTCAACTACATAATTAAATATTCTTGTGTACTATAATTTTAAATTAAAGAAATAGAATAACAGAAAATTGATGTTATATTAACTTCTAAAAAATATTATTTCTTTAGAATATTTATGTAAAACAATATGAAGTCACTCATTAAGATGTTAATACAACAATTTTAAAAGTACAAACTTTCACTATATGTATGAAATTTCATCAATATAATACGTATTTATTTACAGATGACAGAAAATGCTTTTTAACCTACTTAACAACAGTAAATGTGTACATTTATTCTTTTGCTTTTTGGTAAATTGAACAATTATTTCTTTTTTTGTATTGCTCATTCACTTTACATTTGTTAATATATTCTTTCACGTTATAAAGATTTTAACTTTTCTGATTCACTAGACTCAAATTCTTATATTTCACCAAGAAAGTCTATACATTTAATAGAATGTATGGGATTAAAATTAATTTATAAAACTGCATTGAGTTGTCCTTTAGATTTAAATGAAGCAAACATTCTTAAACTTTGATCGTGCACGTCACGTAAATACCGACTGATTGCGACTGATACCGACACGACTGGGACATATGGTGCGCACGCGCCTGTGCACACATATACAAGTATCTAAGGTTTCTCATGTATTTGTAGGATCTATGAAAAAAGATTCACGTGGGGGACCTGTTTAGTATTCGGAACTTGGATTTCGTCTGTGCAAACCGTGCAAATCAAAGGTGTTATATACAGCGCTATCAAGCCCTACTGTTCTCTCTTATTTTTCGGGGTCCTTCCTCAGGCTGGATTCGACCATAGGAGGCGCTCAATAATCAGTACGAAGAAGAGCGTACAAGTGAAACGATGTTGTAACTAACGGCCAAAATGGAAGAGCAAAGCGTTCACAGCAGTATCAGTGATATAAATAGTGAAGAGGCAGTTAGAAGTGAACGTAAGTTCGTCAGCATTGTCACTTGTAATATTACACTTGCGGGTTGATGTTCGTTATTAGTTGATACGTACAAGTTAGCCAGCGGAACGAACTAACCCTACCTTACTCTATCAAAACTCACGCGATACTACTCGTGTCCTTATATCTGTCATCTATCCTCAGTCACGTATAAATTAAGGTATAATATTCGTTAACTTCACCATATATTCTCGTATTATGATTTGAACTTTACGCGGGAGGAATGTCAACGGTTTCTTATAAATACGGCCTTGACTTATTCTCCAAAATTACATTTATAAGCGTTTTTGAAGTCCACTGTATTCGTATTTCGTGTTTACATTATCTTTAACCTTTATTTTAGTATCATTTAAATATATATATTTTTCATAAAATATAATGAGTATCTGTGTAATTTTTATAAGAAATTGTTGAGCGCATTAACTTTCAGTATCAATTAATCATCAACTAATGATTAAATGTAAAATGTCACATTACATACTTAGAGCTAATATATCTTTGTTTTGTTTTGGCTTAGTCATTATTTATGAGGTATTTAAATGGAAAAGTAGAAGGTACAAAGGGCTCTTTGATATCTATTATGTGAAGTGAGATTAGGTATGTAGGAATAGGTATTTACTGGAGCCTTTGTTGGTGAGTAGGAACGGATTTTGTTTAGTGTCATTCTAAAATTAGGCCCTTCTAATTATGACAAAATGTTATTTGTACTTTTATAAAATATATTTATACTATTGTAAAGAATATTATTTATACTGTTATAAAATTTAGCTGATGATTCCTTTATTTATGAGGAATGAGTTAAGTACACACATTTTAAAGTATTGTTCTTCATGAAAATGTTTAAAAAACATGATTTAAACATGCCTTCACGAGCAAACTCTTCTCTTGCTAGGAGAAAAAGTGGCGAAGGGGAAGGGCCTCCCATCATTTGATAAATTTATTTTAAGTACTGAGATAAATGTTAAATCTAACATTAATTTAACATAAATTTCAGTAATTGCTGATACCAAGTAATAGGAGGCTCTTACACCTGCATTGCTTTTTCCCGTAGAGGAAGCCGAGTTTGCTTGTCGGTGTACCTATTAATAAAATAACTTACTGTATTTAATAAGGGAAACGCCTAGTTACTAATTAATTATTGTTAATATTTTAGCTGTGATTATTCCACGTAAAAAGAGAATATGCTTAATTGGTGCAGCTGGGAATGATCCTGCACTTGGTGCTACTGCACAGCAGTTTAGCGTACCTGTCCTTAAATCAGAAACTGGTTTAGAATATATAGAAGATACAACATATTGTACTTACTTTATATTAAAGCAGTTTGAGGGACCTGAATATGATGTTCTTCATAAAAGTGCTCATAGGTTTGTTACAATTTGTTTTATATAGCTCCTCAATTATTATAGAGTGGTCAGAAGAATCTAACTTCTGGTTGATTTAATGTAATAAATTATAGAATATTGGGACCGACGGCTCTTCTGCAGTTAGCAGAAAGAAAGGACTCACTACCTAGTATTAGCAGACCAATGTATACACAAGCTATGGTAGGCACAGTAGTAGTATTTACCGGATTTAGGAAAAAGGAAGAACTGGTTAGTGTTAAATTATTGCTTTACATTTAGTACAGTAGAAAATGAATCGTTGTATGAATCACTTTCTTGATGTTAATCTTACCTTGGTAGACCAAATTGATCAACATGATTCATAATATGGGTGGAAGTATTAGAAAAGAAATGGGTGCAAAAGTGACGCATCTCATTGCTAATTGTTGCGGTGGAGATAAGTACAGATATGCTGTGACCTTTCGTGTGCCAATAATGTCAATGGATTGGGTGACAGCTTTATGGAATGCCAAAGACGATATTTCCAATTATGGAAATAATGAAGAACTGGTAATAGAGTACTTTTCTTCATAATAATTATAATGTTCTTGCTAATTCCATATAAGTACATAATGAAAATAAAAATTGAGGATATATCCAGCAAACGTGTTCTGAACTTCAAAATTCTATTATTATATTGTAAAAGATATTTTGTTACATAGATCACAACTTATAAGCTGAAGCCATTTTTTGGTGCAAAAGTATGTTTCTTTGGTTTCCCTGAAGAAGAGAAACGTCACATGTGTGAAGTTTTACAACAACAAGGTGGTAAATCGACAGAAATTGATGATCCAAATTGTACGCATGTGGTAAGTTTAGAAAAAACCATTTCACGTCTATCATGTTTTATAGTCTGCAACACAAGCATCGTACACATAAACATTTTATATACAAAAACTTAATAAATTCTTTAGGTAACAGATGTAAAAAGTCGTGAATACAAGAAATGCAACGATACTTTTGACATGCTACCATTCGCTAAAGATCCTAATTATATTCCATTCCATTACATACAAGCAAAACCATTTTCTTTTACTTTCTACAATCCATACACAAACACTATTCCTAACCCAAACAAAATGAATTCATCACAGACCTGTAATATTAGTCACATGAATATACCAAAAAAATTAAATACCAGATATTTATCACATTGGTTGTGTTCTTCTGTGCCACAATACTTAGAGTACAAAAGAAACAAATTTAATTACTCTATCGCAGATGATATTAGTCAGGACTCAGCTATTTGTATGGATGATAATTTGTACGATTATCCGAATTTACCAGATGATTCTTACATTTCTGAATTCTCTATACCACAAACTGATTCAGGCATTGATATGCTCACAACAAGGCATCCATATAACATAATAAAAACAAATAGCTCAAGAGAATTAGGACAAACTAATTTCCCTATAACTTCTACTATGTCAAATAATATGTCTGATTTATCAAATGAAAATACGGTCAATGAAAATATGATGTATGCTCAATCAAGGTCATATAATTTCAAGTCTTCTACATTGTCTAAAAAAAGAATTACTCCACATACAAACAAACAATCTTTTGATAGTGAAGCACATTTGTTGAAACCTTGTAAAAATACACATTGTACTCAGAATTCTTTCTTTTTTAATAGGAAAATTATAACTCCCAGGCGATACATTAAGTGGCGAAGAGTGAAGTCTTGCATTGCAATTCATAAAATTAATTCCCCAGACAAATTTAAATTTAAAAAAATTTATTCTCATCCTAATTTATTAAGGAGATATGACTCTGAGCTTAACGATTCTCTCTTACGCAATACTCTTATACCTGTGACAAAAAGTAGAAGTTTCTTGAGTACATGTAAATTGAATTCATCCATTTCGTCAAAGCTGAGTTACATAAATTTCTCTCCAATGTTTAAGCAATACAAACTTGTTAGTCCATCTCATAAAATTTCAGAAAATCATAAACAAAAGTATACTCTTTTACCCAGTCCTCTTCCTGTACCTGCTAAGGTAGCGAAGTTATCAAATACTGAATGTTGTTCAAGAAGTACTTTTACATCATGTGGGAAAGATTCGAGTCTTATTTCTAAAACTTGCACTTCGAAAGATGATTATGTGACACAGGAGAAACTGGAGGACAGACAATTATTCTCGGTACCTTTACTTTATTAATGGGTATTATAGGTTGTGGAAACTCAAATTAATTTGTTGTTTAATTAGTTAATTGTTAAATTGCATATAAAGAGATCATAAAACTTAAGTTGTAGAGTGGGAGTATCAGGTTATTACATGGAAATGTAGAAACAAAATGTTTATTTTTAAGTGTAATTGTTATGTGAAGGTTATATATCATCATGTCTTTGTGATATTATCTTTGTGTTGTACCAAATTGTATATCTGTAGATATACCATTGGATACTTGTATGCATACTACCTGATTATTCATGAATGTTAACACTTTACCTTTATAAATATATATTGTGCCCCTGTAGTTTTTTAATCGTATTAGCATAAAAGAAACTAAGAAATTTCTGTGTTTACTGTATGTATCACTCTGAAAAATTTTAATTACTATGAAATTATAAGTTATTGTTATTTTAGGTTGTGGATGAATCAAATGTAAATGCGTTGCCAGATTTAGCTTCTGTTAGAGCTCACATTGTGAAAGCTGAATGGTTTTGGACATCTGTGCAAAATGAAGGTGCAGCTGATGAAAAGGAGTATTTATTTGAAGATGTAAGTTTATTAAGATTATTACATAAATTTAGCGTTTAATAGTTTATTTTATTATTTGGTCCAGTATTTGGAATCTGTTCTATCGCCTGCAATATCTGCTAGACGTGATAGTCAACCAACAACGACTCCGAGTACAGCATCTACAAGACGAAAACGTAAACGTTTGGCAGAAACTTTATCTAGTCTGGTTCAAAATGGTACCGATTCACCAGCTCTGCATAAAAGGCGATCCAGCATCAGTGATGCAGGACTTTTGAGTGTTAGTGGAAGTTTTCTTGACTGCACAGCAAGCCCAGATAAGCCATTACTTGATGGTTAGTTATTTAGTGTTAAGATACGATTATAATTTCTTATATTTTACTTCTTTTTGAAAGTCTGTCGCTTCTTGTATATCATTCCTTATAATCAGTAGTTGTCACGCATAAACTGATACATGATAACCGTTTCAATCTTTTTAACTATCCAATTACATCTTCCCTTCCTGCGTGGTTCATTTGTTTTGTTTGATAAAGTGGTATATTCTGTGTATTTACTTTGTTTAATATTATCACACTAACACCATACATAATCCAAATTTTTCAATTTAATATTGCTAACAATTAGTAAACGCTTATATGAACCATATGAAGGGGAAGATAATAAAAAATCGAATTATTGATAACTATCAGATATTCCAGAAGTGGAAGCTGTTAATGTGGACAGCTCTAGGAAAAATTTGTCACCGCGTCATCAAGTTTTCTTAGAATTAGTACAAACAGAGTCAAATTATGTTGGCATTCTCAGTACAATTATGACAGTAAGTATATACCTTTGTCGTATTTTATATTGGATCAAAAACTGAATTGATACATTTGTTTCTTTCTAGTTGTTTAAGTCACCATTAGAAGATCTCATAGATACAAGCGGCGAGTTATTAAATGGTACTGAAGCTAAAATTATATTTGGTAATTTTCCACCCATTTATGAAGTCCATAAAAAAATGTTAGAAGAATTAAGGTATAGTGCAACACACTGGATGGAGGACATTAGTATAGGCAATATATTTTTGAAGTTTGCACCTGACCTAGTCAAGGCATATCCACCGTATGTCAACTTCTTCGAAAATACAAAAGAAATGCTCGACCAGTGTGATCAAAATAAACCTCGATTTCATGCCTTTCTGAAAATTTGCCAGACAAAACCCGAATGTGGTCGACAAAGCTTAAAGGAGTTACTGATTAAACCAGTACAACGGTTACCCAGTATTAGTTTATTATTAAATGGTAAGGGATTTAATTATCATTATACATTAATTATAATGATAATCAATTGCAATCATACTTTAGATACATATTTAAATATAAATAAATAAATATATATATGTATTATGTTTTATGTATTATATATTATGTATTATATATTATGTATTATATATTATAGATATCCTTAAACACACAAGTAAAAATAATCCAGATCATAGCGCACTGGAGTTATCAATTAGCAGTATTAAGGAAGTCATGACGTACATAAACGAAGATAAAAGAAAAACCGAGGGTCAATTAGTTATGTTTGACATTTTCAATGAGATTGATAACTGTCCGCCGCATTTAGTTTCTTCGCATCGGTCATTTATTGGTAAATGTGATGTGATGGAACTCAGTGAAGGTTTAAGTGGACGTGGTGATCATTTAGTTTTGTTCCTGTTTACCGATACACTCGAAATATGTAAGAAAAGATCAAAGGCCTTCAATTCGTTAAAAAGTCCCAATACAGCAAATGGATTGCATACAACAAAATTAAGTCAAGGGAAACCATATAAACATATTAAAATGTTATCACTTAGTACGATAAAAAAGGTTGTGGATATACGAGAAACTGACGGTATGTTAGTAACACACTGTATCATTGAACAATTTCATTTGAAAATCTTAGCTTCTTTTCTCTAATTACTTTATTGGAATACACTTTTTTTGTAGTCTTAATTAAATTTTGGTAATTCGTTTTTAGAAATAATGAACATGCAGTATGTGAAATTTAATATTGACTGGATCATTTGAAAAGTTCTTGAAATGAAGTATAGATGATATCAGTAGTTCCGAGAGTTTTAGTCCATCGAAGGTTTTATGTTGTATACAGCTGCTTGAACAAAAAGTGCTTTCATGACCTGTGCCGCATCTCCTGACAATTAATGAGAAGCGAATTCGAATGTAAGTTTCGCAAGTGTGTATAGAACGTTGGTCGGTAAAATTGGCATACCCATTGGTTCAAGTGCATTGATTTTAAAGAGAATAATATTGAAATATAGAAATGTTTTAAAAACAATATGAGTTGTCTTCCCATTCCACTCTGAAAACTTTTCAAATGACCCACGTATTTTTAAATATTACTTTGTTTAAAGATAACATGTAAGAAAGAATGTGCGTTGTTCATAAATTACACATCGATTGTACAGTTCAAGTATTATTCACTTATATACTTGTAGAATGTCATAAAGTATTCGCTCTAATGGTAAGAAGTAATCAAGAGTTGAAAGAGAAGCTGTTTTCATTTACAATTACGGATGAAGAAGTAAATAAAACGAATTATTTACGGACTTTGTGTAGGCAAATGGCTAATACAGTATGTAAAGCTGATGCGGTAAGTTTGAAATTTATTTCTATACATACTTTAACCTTAGTAAATCTGTTACCAATACTCATATTATTCAGTTACAAAACTTGTTAGTCACAACAGTTTTGTCCTTTTCAATTTTTAGGATACGTTCCTGATAAGTCTTGATTCGCATCAACTTGAAATTGACACAAGTGATGTAGCATTAGGAACTTTAAGTAAAGCATTTAAGTAAGTAGTCAGAATTAAACTTGAAATCGCTGTACATTATTAATTTTTTAAGTAAGTCTGTTTCTTACGCAACTGTAAGTATGTGTTTTTACACATTGTATGTAATCGTTATAAAAAAGAATTATAAAACTAGGCATTAATATAATATATAAAAAACTAATTCAAGAGCTGAAAGTTTTTATTACAAACTTAAATATAATTTATTTTCAAATAAGCTTAAGTTTTGTCAAATAAGCTTATTTTTGGAACGTTGAATTTTATTATGTATTCTAAAGAAAATATTTACAGTTTTGTAGGACTAGTAATTCTACTCTAATACGGGTCATCACTTAAGTTTCACACGTGGATTTTAAAGAATTTGTCTATGAAATAGTTCCTTATTAGCAAAAGGATCAGAAAACTGATAAAGTTACAAAACATCATTCACGAGACTTATCTCGTATCTGTTATCAGAGAACGAATAATCAAGAAAACTAATGTCCAGATTATTACTGAATTTTACAATTTCTTGTGTAGTATGTTCCTTAAGTTTCTGTCTTGTATGAAAAGAGGTTTTACTGGAACAGTTCCAATTTGTATTAGAAGATAAAAATTGAAAGTTTCGACGAATCCATATGACTCATATCAGTTTGTTTATAGTAACAATTCTGAATTTACTTTATTAAAAAATTATAGAAAATTAATAAGTTTCCATGTATTTTTTTAAATAAGTTGACATTGTGAAAAACATTATAGTATGACATTTATCACTGAATACGATTTAAAAAAAAAATTTATGTCGAAAAAAATGTTTAGAAAAATATATTTTTCATCTTTAATTTTTAGGATTATTTTTACCTCTTAGGTATGAACAGTTATAGATGAAAAAAATGTTTGTCAAAGATTTTTCAAACAATTACCTCATAAACAAATTTCAGCGAAGTCAGCTTCTTATGACACATTATGTGATGGTCTTTGTTAAGCAAGCTTAGCTTAGAATATGCCTTTCTGTATTATTACTAAATTTGATTAAGTTGTATGTTCTTTAGTTATATATTTTTTCCGGATTGCATATGTTACTGTGACTCAAGTTAATATGTTATTCCGTCAATTTCCTACGTTTTTTTATTGACTCTGATGGAGTTAAGTCGAGCACAAACATAGGAAGGAACTACTGCATGTGCTAACTACTAATTCAATATAAAAATTGTCTTACCAATAGAATAATAATATTTGGCTAATAAATATAAATTCAAATATGAATCTATTTAGGCACTTTTTATTGATAGTTGACATATAATGTTCGATTTCATTAAAATAATTCGAATAATATTGCAACTAGATTTAGTTAAAATGAAGTTCTATTTAAATTCTATGTTGTTGGGAGAATTTAACCAAGCTACTGGAAAAATTTTGTAAAAATATAAAAAAGTAAGAAAATTTTTATGTTACATTAGTATATGATGCATAGTGTGCTTTCAATTACTGCGAAACATGAGATGAGTTTCATATAGTGTTATATCCTACATCTTACTACACAATTAGATGGCTTTCCATTTCAATTTTTAGACATGTTTTTTCTAAAAAGAGATTAATATCTTTTAAATTAAACATTATTTTTTAATTAATAATAAACTCAACTTTATAAAGTAGTTTTATTGATTGCATTAATGTTTATTTTAGTAGCATTTACAAAAAGAAATGTATTTCTTTAAAAAATCATGTAGAATGTAGAAGAAACAGGCCACTGAGCTGTTATTGACTTCATTCATTATATAAAACTTGGCAGCCCCTAAGTATAGCATATCTAATCGGGCAAAAGTGTATTTATACATAGAATGTATTTAAAATTAAGTTATTGCACTTTTAATTTAGATATCACATGTCCTTGTAAGACATTGCTAGATATATATTAATTCGAACATAAATTTTTATAAGCAATGCGCACAGTTATGAATGGAAGAATTATTAGGTGCTCTAAATTGTTTTTCTCCTGTATTGCATGTTAACAAAAAATAATGGGGCGACGACTCGTTTGGTTGCAGGAGCCTATTTCATAATTTTTACCTGGAGTATATGGACCCGTATGTGTTCCTACTCAATAGCATGTGTGAAACCACATTACATGTCCCACTACCGTCAGTTTTCGCACCAGGCTGATTATCTTTTTTTTACTCGCTTTGGTCCTTTGTTCCTTGCTTGTTTCAATAAATCAGTTACTTTTTTAAAAATGTAGAATTACGTATTAAATAGTTTGGCGAAAATAGTGTGACCAGTTCAAGCGTAATATTGGTAATACCAACATGTGATAGATTATTAACATTAATTGATGAAAATATTTAATATACATTTTACCAAGACACCAGCACAACTTACAAATTTGCATAACTAATATATTTTCATTACTTGTGTTTCTGTTTTATAGACAATATATTTTGTATCTACAAATCTCCTTTTTTAGTTCAGTCCTATTTATACGTTTACAATGTTGATTGATACTTGTAGGATAAATCTTTCTGATAGTACAGCATGAAAATATTTCATAAACTATGACTTGGCTTTTGCATGTACATTACAGTTAACAATTATATCATAATATTTACTTGAACTGGTTTGTTAAGGTTTGGGGTTTTTCCTTTATTTTACATTTGCTAATTTCTTTTATTATTAGGAAGTTTATTTCTCTCTGCTTGGTATATATGTACTTTAAATATTTCCTTGAGAAGAATTATATTTTAATATGTATGCAATTATTTCGAAATTTCAGAGGGAAATAAAGTTTCAGTATTGCTTTAATTTTTTCCTTAGTCATTAAATTTAAATAAATTTGTAACGAATACTTTTCTTCAGGTTTGCATCTAGAACAAGGATGAAAGTCGGCAGAGCGTTTAGCTTTAACAAAACTCCAAGCAAACTGAAAAGAGCAATGTCAACAATGATGTCACCATTCGGATCAACCAATAGCCTTACACCAGCAAGTCAACAACTTGCACAGATGCGACTTGCTAGTTGCAACAATATTAACGTTAGTTGATTGTTTATTATCGCATGTATTTTACTTTGCTTATGTTTTCTTTTAATTTCTCCTTGTTTACTTTCGTTTCACGACAGGAGATTGTTATCTCTTCAGTATTACTGTTTTAAATTAATTTCTCTATATCACTTTCATTTAAAATAATTAAAATTGCAATTGTCTATAGTTATATTAAAATGCTTGCTGCTTTTTTGTAGAATCCACTTAAATGCATGACTGCAAAACCATTTGTGTTTGTATTTAATATTATTTCCTTTTTATATAGATCTTGTCCAAGCAATATTATATAAATATCTGATATTGTATGCTTGCATACTTTCTAACATTCAAATGAATTAACACATTTCTTCTTTTGGTCATATAAAAACATCATGCAATGCTTTGAAACATTAATTTGTTGTGTACATACATATACATTATAATATATTATTCTTTCATGTTCATTTTAATACATTACTGAAATTTGTTATTTCGTGAGTTACATTGATTTATCCATAGTGTGTCTTTTTTTTTTTACCATATTTGTTCCGGTACCAAATTAATGGTAAAATTAATGTTTATGATGATACAATATTAATGAATAAGTTTTTATTCTCTACCACGTAAGTATACTGTAGCGCGTTATCTTATCGAATGAGTACTTATTTAATTATTTAGTGCGAATGATTCAAGGATACATCCTTTTAACGTCTTCTCTCGTGAACGGCAGTAGAGAGGAGGGCTAATAGAGTCCTACTTTTCATCAAATAAAATTCGTTTTAGGAATGTGACGTCACGCAGTGTTTCGACTGGATCAAAATACTTCGCGTCACAAATTAGATACAGAATTTTATATTTATCTTGTTAATGAATAAAGCTTATATCTTTAGAATGGATTCTACAAATGTTGGAAATGTATATTTTTACAAAATTAACATTTCTCTTATAGAGGCATTTATACCGACAGATCTTTTCGTTTTCCTTTTTTTTTAATTTTTGGTATGGCTTGTAGCTAAAAGCTGAATTCGGCTGGATCCAATTTTGTTGTTTTCTTATTTCCTTTTTTTGTAAAATATATTTGCACTGAGAAAAACGATGTGTACAAGCATTTTTTTTCATTACACCTACATTACTGCATGAGTTTTTAATTATTTTTCTTGTTTGTTTTTAACATAATCACATTTTAGTATTAAGTAAATGTTACTTGTGTGTTACAATTGTTTTGTTTTGTATAAGTGTGTGGTTTTCAATTGTTTCCGGTATTTTTCCAAAATTGTGTGCATATGATAGTAGCATAAATAGATATTCCTGTATCTTTCCAGGAGCTGGGTAATGGTGGTTCAGGCTCGCCATCTAGAGATGATGTTCTAGTAGCACCCATGTCGGTTCAGCCGACACGAAAGGCCAAATGCAGTTCCCTCAGTATGGCTTCGTTAAGAAGGTTGTAATTAGTATGTCAAAAGCAATTCAATTTTTCTTTCGCTACTATTACATAACCATATTTGGTCATCTTGCCCATTGTTAATGTGCCTTAACTTCTTTCATTTTGTGTTTATTCTTCTAAAACACAACAATTAAGAGGTCCATATACGTAAATATTTTTTGCATGTTGATATAGATATGTCAATGTGTAGATGCAGAAAATCATTTAACTTTGACAAATTATATAGACTGGATTGAAATTTCCAGTTAAATGTGCATTTAAAGCAATGTAAAGTTATTAGTAAATAGAATGTAAATGTGTTGCAGAAGTTTATTACTTCATTTTGGAAGACTTGAATGAAGATGTATGAATAATGTGTTGTAATTTATGTTATGGATTAAAATACTCATACTATCCAGGGAAAACCTGCTGTAACACGTCATGAAATATGCATAATTTGCATATGCAGTATTCACAGTTATTTACTTTTCATTATATGTAGTGGTTTTTGCTGGTATCAATGTTATGTGTATATCCATTTTGGTGAAAAAATTCATTTATATCATTGTTTGTAATTCATATTGTATCAATAGTTTACAATCGTTTTTTTCTGAGATTAAGGTTATTCACAAGTACCTAATATCATAGAAACAATACTAATAATGGTGCCTATTTAGTGTTTATAGTATTAATTAGGATGTCTTAATAACAACTAATTTAATGAGTAGCTTAACTAACGTGTATTTATTTAATTATATTAGGTTTTACCTTGTGCATTTTCATATAGTGACAAATTATAGAACATTCTTGCTTGCTATAGTTTTTTTTATGTAACGCAGTGCGATGTTTCTATTTATCATTTGCTGTCAGTACTTGTTTCATATATAAATTTCTTCACCAACTCGTTATATCTTATTTGGTAATCTTACTTAGTAGCTTCTGAATACTATGCAAAGTATGAAATTAGTTGAAATACATTTAATGTTTGTTCATAATAAGAGTTGGTGTAGTTGTCTGTATTCTATGTTTCCATAGTCTTTTTGACATTACTTTGTTTATCCTCCAGAAATTGTTCAGAGGAAGTCATGAAGGACAAATCCGATCTTTGAAGTACAGAGCATGAATAATGCGCAACTTTTTCTTTGACACCATTGAATTGTTTGTGTGAAAAAGTAGAGAGACTTCGAAAAATGATGGGAAGCTAATACGATGGGATTTTTATAATATGATAAAAGTGTTGGTCTTCGATATCCACGAAACTGTAAAACATCTGTGCAAAGGGCAGACAAAAGATAAAAAATATCTGCAAATTTCTATAAAAGAATTAAAATTTTCTACTTGCCTTGTGCTAACAGAACCACGTGTCTTTTATATGGAAAATGTACATTGCCAGTTATTCTTTAAGAAGCTACAGTTATATATATTAACGATGTACTGTATATAATACCGTATCAGTCGTTAAGTTTTGTATGTAATATTCAGATGATTCAAGCTCTTGTCTCAGGGAGTCGAATGGAATTGGATTTACAATAAGGGAAAGAATATTACATTTCCAGTGCCGTAATACACTCGCCTTTTATAAAAAGTGAAAGTTTGAATATACATTTTTGTGCCATTTTATGTCATTGCATAAGACTAAGGTACACTTAGAATTTATTGTGCCTGAAGATAATTCATGGTTTTGTGAAGTGAAAGAATGAAATGTCTAAGGTTAAGTTATTAAATTAACATTAATCATATATTTATTATTTAAACTTTGTAATATCCGTTATGTTTAATACCAATGCAGTTTTAATTCAGTAATGTAAACTGACTAGAAAATTGACTGTAGCTGCAGCCTCTTTATTATACTTATATTATTGAAAGTAATTCTACTTAGTTTTCAATTCTCTCAGCAAAATTGGTTGCAATAACATGTCACTGAAAATTGTAGCTCCGTTAAAAGCAAATACGAATTGAAGAACATTTCTTTCTTTCATAATATAATGGAAGTGCATAAGTATGACATCTTTTTGAATAGATGATTACAAGTAGTTAAAGGAGAGAAAAATTTGATTATAAACATGTAAATGTCAGTACTTGTTTCTTATAAATAATCATACAATATGATATAGTTGTAAAAAGCCATAGTTTATTAGCATTACATTATTTAAATTTGTTTAGGACTCCAATTATACGCTTATTGTAATTGCTGACTTTAAAGATATGTATACATTAAGATACATAGTTCGTCATTTAGATTACAAAATATTGTAATATCTATTTTTCAAGTGCATATATGTTTATATTTTGATTATATATGAAACTGTTACATTGATCTAACTGCTGGTATGAAATATTCGTAGAACCATTTATAAATTTTTTGGAATATATTAAACAGACATGCAATGTGTATTATGAATTTTTTTTAGCAACTTTCAAATTGTTGAGTATCGTGAACGTTTTGTGAAATTTATATAAAAATAGTACATTGGTATAAATGAACATCACTATTTTTTGTGTTATTTTGTTGATGTACCATTGTTTGATGTATCATTGTTTCTTCTCCAAAAACATATTACTATACATAGTTACAGTCTATCCATAGTACCCAAGAAATATTTGTAAATATTTCAGCTTAGTGAGAACAGTCAATAAAGGTCCATTAAAGTCTGTTAAACAAACATATCACAAAATTTGGAAGATAGAAATAGAAAGAGTATCATTACATAAAGTAATTTCTTTGTTAATTACAAGACGTCTACACAGTTTCTTCTTTCTGTTGTAAATACAATCTCTCAGAATGTGCTGGTGTTTCATACACTGAACATGATACATAAGTGATAACACTAATAATTGTAGTATGGTAATATTTCCTTACATTTTTTGTCCTTTTTTACGATAAAACTGAAAACTTAAGTACTTGAAATTTTCATAATTACTTCAGAAAAAAAACATTATTTTGCGAATGATGAAATAAAAAATATAAAACTATTTTTGCACAAATAACATTGTCAATTGTTGCACTTAATGATGGGTGATTAATCTTCTTGAACACATATATATAACAGATGTTAATTTCTTAAGGGAAATGAAAGCAATTTTTTATAAAATGTAAATGCCAAGTATATTTAAGAAGTCCTTGTAGATGTATCAATTAATTGTAATCTTTGCAATTTTCTACTTTTAATAGTATAAACAAAATAAGCAAAGGACGGTACAGAATAGAAGTAACATTCACGTTCAAATGAAAGAGCAATAAAAAATAATGTTTCATGTTGGAAGATTGCAAGGAAAACAGATGAAACTTTGTTAACTTTTTATAAGGACTGACTACCGAAGTGTCTTCATAAAGAAAGGACCACTACATACCAAATTCTTATAAACGTTTTGGCGCGAAATAAAAGAATTCACTGATGATAGTTTTGTAATTCATCATTCAGCACTTGAAGTAACTTGAAGAGCGTGTAATTATGGAGGCTCTGGCAGCACTTCGTATTTCGACTTATAGGTTTTTTTTTTTATTTTTTTTAACGGAAGGAAAACTAAAGGCGATACTGTCTTCGCTCGGGGCGGTGACGGCCTGTGCGGGATTTCACTACGCTAGCAACCCCCTGGTGGCCTTACGGGCTTGTGGGCTGGTCATGGGAACGCCGAAGCATACTTCCGCAACCAGCCCCGCCCATGTCCCTCCCTCAAAATGAAGGAGGGGCTCTTATCTGGGTTCGACTTTTAATTTAAGTTAAGGTAGCCGTCCACTCGAGAGTATCTCGCGCGAGTTGCCCTCGAGAGTAGTCGAGAGTACTGTCACGACATACAACAAACACACAGACAATTAACATACCGTTGAGCGATCCACTCGCGAGAAATACTCTTGAGGGTAACTCGCGACAGTCAATTCCGACAAGAAAAATTGGTGTGAAAACGAAATCAACAATATAATTATGATTTGATTTAATTTTGATTTAATTATGCTTAGTTCCAAACAAACTGCAAAACAGACGAGCAAGTGCGAATCTCTATTAGTTATTACGCACTATACCTGGTCCCACCAGAGTCTGTAACTGCTATCGGACGAGTTTTCGTTCGTTTCTGAGCAGGTTGTCTCTAATTGGCTGTATTTTCACGCCGCGTGCCCTCGACCGAAAAGTAAAACGCCAGCGAACCATTCAAATCGTGTATAACGGGTGACTAGTTTCTAAATCATTGACGACATGTAATCATGCAATAAACTCATGCTATGCATTCATATTAGTGTTTCACTGTTTATATGAATGCAGTGAATAGTATAGTGGAAGTGATGGCGCTGGCGGCGATTCCCAGTTCAGTCGTATGCGCGAAACAGTTACAGACTATAGTGGAACCAGGTATAGAGTCTATTTGGTGGGTACAATTCTGAGAGTTCTGTCAGACAGTAAGCTTGAGTAAGCTGTCGGCGAGCGTTCTAGCGAGTATCTGAGAGTAAAAAATTCGAAGCTACTTTCAAATGGGTATACAATGTGACAGTACTCTAGAGAGCAACTCGCGCCAGATATGTATACTCTCAAATGGACGGCTACCTTTAGATCTTTAAGAGTTCAATGCGTTCAATGTCATTTATCGTCTCATCGTACGATTTCTATGAATCGTTTTTTTTGTCTAGTCACAGACGAGGTATACGAGTAGATATTTCATCCAATGTATTTTTGCGACCCACTTTTCTGGGGTTACGTTACCCTATTTCCACTTTAGCGTCACTATCCACTGTAGATTTACCCAGATTTATTGTACTCACAACGTAGAGGTTACTAAAATCACAGGCTTTTTAAGGTGTCGGTACTACAGTTTAGGTGAGCCACCAACTTCCATAAGAAAAGGTCTCGTTACGTATTCATACTTCGTCGGTGGTCTACTAGTGGTCTAGCCGAAACACCATTTTCTAATATGGTATGTACCCTTGCGTGCAAACTCGGCTTCCGCTAAGGGAAAAAGTGGCGTAGGAAAACGGCCTCCTACCATGCTCCTAGATGTTGGTATTTGAAATTACTGAAATGTATGCCAAGTTAACATTCGATTTAACATTTATTTTCACTACCTGAAATAAATTTACCAAATGGTAGAAGACATTTCTTCTACGCCGCTTGTTCTCCTAGTGAAAGCCAACTTTGCTTGCGGGTGTACATATATAGACATATTCAAAGTAGACAGGTATGGCATAGAACCCCAAAAAGCTTTAATTTTTTAAAACATTTTTACCAGTATCAAAATTAATTATCATAACGATGCAATTAATTCAAAAAAATGATGTTTCATTTCGGAATCGTCATTGCTAGAAGATTGGTATATCTTTTCATGTCCATAAACTCATGATAGATATACCAATTTTTTTTTAGAAATTGTCACACTGAAATGTTAATGTCTTAATGTTTACAATGAGGGCACCGTTTAAATAATAATTTTGGACTCGTTGAGTTTTCCGACCGTGGTGTCTGGTGTATTTTTGGACAATATGGGGAAAATTCTATTTAGTTCAGAATACTGTATATATTGCCGATAAATACTATGTATCTACATAAGTGTAGTATAGCGCAGATAAATGTTTTTTACTACACGCGTAAGGGTATTGTAATACTTGTAATTTGCGTATAATCATTACTATTTATATGATACTGTAATTAGTGTAATTGGTTGTATAAATTTACTCCTTATTATGTAAACAGAAGACGAGTCTGTTTTTCTTCTTTTCCCTCAGATCTTTCACTGTCATAATGCCTTCAGTTTTGATTCTATGGAAAAATTATAATACATAATAATTGTATAGTAACAAGCAATACACATGCAGAGTGCGATAAAAGTTTGGCAATTTTTTTGTAGTGAAATATTTCTTATATAAATTAATGTTTTTGCAAGAATTTGTTACCGCTAAATTCGTTATTCAATTTTCTGTTCAACGGCATATATTGTACCACAGCCGACTCTAGTACTAGCCGTGCTGAACAACGTGGCAGCACCGCTCATGGAGGATTCGGCAGCAGTGATGCCAGAATCGTGGAACTTGGTTCCACCACCACGACGTCCCGGCGTCCCCCACTTTATTCCACAGTTTCTGCCAACAAGCATACTTTGCTTCTACTGTGTGAACTGCCCGTTCGGGTGTTCCGCCGACTACCTGCGTCACCTGCCAACGCAAACAATGAGGAAACCTTGGAGACCTTGTTCGAGAATCTGACTGGGCCGAAAATTCACGTTTCCGACGCGATGCCCGGCAACCTAAATGCGCGAACAACAGTCAGGAGACCCAGTTCGAATTCCACTGTGGCGGTTTTACTTTTTATATTTAATTATTTTATAATTTCACTTTGTAACCCCTCAGTAAAATAAAAACTTGAAAAATATTAATTTGTGAAGTATTTAAAAGAAATGAGATGAATTTTTTCCTCTTCAATATTTACATTTTATATTTTATACATACTTCTTATGGTTTGAATACAAAAATTATTCTTACAATTAGATGCTACCGTTATTTTAACTATTAGAGTACATAAATATAAAAACATTCGTAGAAATATTCATTAGATTAAAATGTTACGTTATAAATATATCTTCGATCTTTTTAAAGGGTATAGCCGGATAAGGGGACCAAAAATCACTATTTAATGGTATGCGAGAATTCTGTAAGTAATCTGATAGGTAGTATTTACTGGGGCACGTATTAATGATTTTTTTGTGATTTTTCAGTTGAATATTTTAGGTGTGAAAATTCAAAAACGTTCTCAATTTTTTGGAGATTTTTATTAGGGTGCGCCGTAGTTTTAAAAATCGAAGACCGATATATTCGAAGTTTTTTCCGTTAAAAAGTAACTTACAGATATTTTAAATTTTTATATTCCCATTATTAAGTAAGTATATTATACGATTGTAAATATTTCCGTCTGCGCAACCCGTGTAAAGTTTCTTGGATGCTATTCGTGCCCCGCAGAGATAGTATTAAGATTTTTTTTGTTACATTCACTACATCTTTTCTTAACTTGTAACTAAATGACAATAAATAGTATTATTGTTGAGAGTATAGGGTAGGATAGTCATATTAAGGATATCATGAAGGCGAGATTTAAGGAGTTTTTACATTGTAGATTAAAATATTAATACTACAAATATATAATACATTATACTTACAAATAAAGACTATACATTCTTGTTTAGTTACATATTCAAAAAAATATGTAGTGAATGTAATAAAGAAAATCTTAATTCAATCTGCGGGGCTCAAACTACGTTCAAAAAACTTCACACCGGTTCCGTGGTCGGAACGCTTAGTCACTACACCAATGACCCTTGTGAAATTCGAGGAAATATTTTACGATATATTGAGTGTAACACGGTTTTAATTGTTGTTTCGTTTATTATTCCCTCATTCTTTCGCCTCTTCATAATATCCTGATATCAATTTTACCCTTCCATGCATCCGCTGGCTCAGTCTTGAGATAACGGTTGGATTTCGCCGTGCCGGGATAAGATTTCCCCACACCACCATTGCGGTTCGCGATAACATGGTTGTTTGGGTAATGTATACCACGCGAGGTGATAGCTCACTTTCGCTCAAAGCCGCGGGGGACTAAAGTCGAAGTACATATTCTTTTATCCGCTAGAATGAATACCGCTATTGTAGACGTACAAGGCTTTAAATTGTTGCCACTGGATATTCATGCCTCCATACCCGTGGAAAAAACTGAATGTTAGTGAAAGACGACAATATACTTAGTTGGAAAGAAAATATTGAATTTCATGGGGTGATGCTAATTCGCGTTGTTTAACGTTAGAAGTCAGTATATTTAACGATATAAAAAATATAAAACTTACCGATTCTGTTACTTCTATATTCATTACCGAAAAGACTATGTACAGAATATACGATTTCGAGTATTGTATAGACCATATGTACTCATGGTTGTCGGAGAACATTTTTATGTAATTAAATAATTAAATATTTATACTTTGTTTTTTATATTTATATTTACTTTTATGATTTCCTATCGATATTGTTTTTCACCTCATTGAAATAATCTGCAGTGGTTTCTTCGTATTTTGTATAAGATGGAGTACTTCAACACGTATAATTAAACAGATAGTGCACTTTTATGATTTCTAGATATTTCTGTTACGGTATGCGATGCTGGTTAATTCCTCAAATGGTTGAAGTTCAGTTTGCAGGTATAAAAGTTCCCTGCGTCCTGTAGCGAAACGTCCGCTTCGGCCTCTGCTAAGGTGCTCGGACAGGGCCAAGCAGCGTCAACTCAACATGTGTCCGTGAAATTTGTTTTCCTGCTCCTTGAGGAAAACGTAGTTACTGCTTTTTATCTCGAAGCAATGGGTATCCTGGCAGTAAATTAGCGGAGCCCCCGCTTCAGTGAAACTGTACAACGGTTCGTTCGTTGCACTTCTGCAAAGCACGTGTTTTCCTAGAACGCTGGTTAGTTTTTACCTAAATCTTGTTGCCACGGTGGGAGTGAACTCACATTATAACAATGAGAAACTACTTGGAGGTAGAGGAAGCCCTTTTGGAAAAATTCTGTATTCGTCTCTTTATGTTACACATGATTTTCTTACATTTATGTTTTATTCATTCATCACTTTAAATGACAAATGGAAGATGATAGAAAGTTCGATTTGTTATGTTTTTCGTATTTACTATTATACGCGGTTTCCTGGGATGCATGCAGACTTGCTTGTTCGGAGCTTCATAGTACAAACGTAGCGCGTAGCCACCGCTAGCGCGGGAACTCGACCGGCAAACTCGCGCTCTGATTGGTCCGAATTTTTCGTTAATATCTCGTTAACGAAGCCGCACCTAACATTTTCGCTAAGGAAAAAGTGGTTTCAAATCACCCCAGCAACCCCTAATTTCCCGGAAGAGAGACACTTTTGAGACACTCTGTATAACGTTCTCCAAATTGGCATCGGTCGTAACATTCGTCATTTCGACGCTCGTGTCATCCCAGCCTTACCTGTCGTCGATCGATATCTTGAAACTGTATACCATACAAAAGTTACATTGTAACCAAATTCTCATTTATATAAAAAATACGATATTGAATGTTTCACAAACATTGAGCGTGTTAGGTAGTTTGTAAGACCTTATTTCAATACAAAGGGCTAATTCCTCAAAATCAATGTGTTAAACCGCACTTCCTTCTGCCACCTCTCTAAATGAATCACGATTACAACCTCTGTGCACTCTCGTCGCTGTCGATGCTCTGCATGAACGATCAGTGACAGTAACACGTGCGAGGCGTTGAGTCTGCGTGTCTTCTCGGAAAGAATCGGAGATTAGTGACGCCTCAGGATCAGTAGAGCATCATGATTCGATGTGAAAGGTTTGCTCGATCGCGTATCCAGTGGCCTTGAAATAATTACATCGGCTTGCTAGCCACCTAAGCGGTACTTCCTCTTGTCCTCTTAACGACACTGTCTTGCGCCGTTCCCACCGACAACATCGCCAATATACAGGCTGTTACTCAAACAGTAGCACAATATTTCTAAAAATTCAATAGACACGGATAAATACTTCATTTCGGAAGTATTATCGATTGAAATTTTTATATGTGTATTCTCATTCCCATAAAATGACCTATGTAATGCAAGTATTTAATATTATCTATTTTTACGTAGAAAACACGTAAATAATTTTGAAATCACTTTAAAAAATAATAATTCGGAATTCATTATCGTGCATCCTCATTTGCATTAGATGTTGATTCTTCTTTTCATTTGACTAACAATAAGTATTTATTGCATTCGTTCCATATCAATAGTCGATTTCAAATGATTGCACGAATGAGAATCAAATAGACGTAAGTGAGGTATGAACTGAAGACAATTATTAAGACCGAAATCACTTAATAGTATCGTTTTTTTTAGTTTTAACGTACAAAACATGTGTCTCAATCTGAAACACCGTACAGGAAATTAATAATTATTGCGTACGAAATAAAAAATGTTATGTTATAAAATCTTTTTTTACCAACATATTTTTTGACGTGACAGAAAATTCAAAATTTTTCAAAATAACTGGTGGGGGGAATTTTTTATTTGAACGAAGAATTTTTATCAATTTAATTGCATCGTTTTATAGAGCATAAATTTTAAAGCCAAACCATATAGCCATACCATTCAATTTTTATCGTTTATTGTGTGCTTATTTCTCCTCCTACTTGGCCGCTACATGTCCTGTTTCAAGATATTTTCCAAACCATACTATTGAAGCTCCCGTTTGCGTTCTGTGTGATCAAGACCTATCTTTAATGGACATTCATTAGTCTATTTTATAATAAATTTTTTTTAAAAATATGTTTTGATGCAGTTTTCTATTTGCAAACCTATTTATAAAGACACGCAAAATTGTAGCCGAATATGTATTTTCGTGACCAACTGTAAAAGTTAAGTTGATATTTAACCCCAAAATTAGCTGCCACATCAACAATTTTGGGAATTTTAATATAAATAAGCGGCATATTATTCAGAAAAAATAGTACTTCTGAAAAATGCAATAATAAGTTGATATTTCGAGATGCAGAATAAAACACAATGTTTCTGAATATGAATAAAACAATGAAAAATGAATACGCCATTCCATTTTTAACAAACACGGGAGCCCTTTTCGCGTCTAGAAGACTCCCTTAGCTCAAATATTTTAACCGTACTTGATCACCCTGAATAATTCAATTTAAGCAAAAATCACATCGATATCACCAGTGGTTTTGAAGAAAACAGCTTATAACATATTATTTGGGACAATCTGCATGTATATCTTCATGTTTTATCAACGGTACATATTTACAGACTTTGCTTCGTTCTTTCAATCGGTACTACACGTTTCTGTTTGTATGTCATCTCTTAAACTTTCTTATGATCACTAGTGTATCATCACCGACGAGGTATAGGATAGACCTATCATCTTATGGGACCTCGTGTCTCATGTTCTGAAATACCGATAGTGTAAAAAGTCAGGGATGTTCTGCTGCCCTCTACGTTATGAGAACGGTGAATTTGTGAACTACGTTAAATCCATTCGAGCTCAACTAGTCTAACTTCTACAGTGTTGTCGAGTCTAAAGTACAATGTTGTCAGATCATGAGTGTTCGGTACGTCGGAAAATCATCGAAGGGATCATGGTCGTGAACGGATTCTCTTTCGTCCGTTCACTGTAAAGTAGACGTATTAGAAAGGAGTCTTGGGTTCTCGTCCCGACGGACCTATTGGTTTTTTTTCGCGTACAAAAAAGTTATTGCGCTTAATATTGTTTTTATGAATATGTATATATATTATTATGTACATTTGAGTAAATTATTTTATTATTCCATTGTTATTACAACAGTTTAACAGTGACAACGAACGCATGTATATTTTCAAATATCGGACTAACAGTATATTTTTATTCTATATTATTACATATAAGTGAGTAATACGTATCAAAAACGTAATCGAAACACAGATTTTTATTACATTACAAACATCGCATAAAAGATATTTCGTTATATTGACATTTGTAATAATTATGGATGTTGCGGGGAAATCTATTGACATTATGGAACATGTAACGAAATATCACTGTAACACTTAAAAAAGTTTTAAAGTTCCATTTATATCATTGTCCTGTGAAAATGTTCATACTTCCAGCAACATTCATATTCCAATCAAAGAATTTACAGAATAAGGAAAAGGAATCTAAAGTAATTTTCAGTAGTTCCATACATCTTTATCTCGAATACTTTTCTAAAACATTACTAGACATTTTTACACTTTGAATCTCATATCGATTTCTAAAATAATCCTAGTTCGATATAATATAGAACGTAGTTTTATGAGATAGATTCGAAGTTCGCAGCCATTAGCTCGATATTGTCATCAGTTTATAGTACTTTACTGATGATAATACCAATTGCCCAGGCCTCACCACGAGGAGGTTGTTGCGAGTGGAGGCCCAAGGCAGGTAGATGGAATCACAAGTTCTACATCTTCCCACCTTTCACAATATACCTTATAAATAACTTAAATCTTAACTATCTACTACTATCTGTACTAAAATCCCTCGGCGGATGACTTCTTTCTTGAGCCTAAACCTATAAAAAACTAAGTTCCCTCGTCGGTTGTCTTCGTTCTTCAGCTTAGAACTAATATTATCTTAATATTCTAATTAATAC
>NW_015373923.1:10081027-10110041 GCF_001272555.1 Dufourea novaeangliae
CAAGACATAAAAACGAATAAAACAAGAACATGTAAAAAGTAACATCAGTAAAATGTCCATTAACGATGCATTTAGAATAAATTGTCTTGTAGTTAAGTGAAAAAATATATACTTTTCCGTTTCATGTTTCATGACTGTCATATTTATCCCTTAACCTTAAACTGAAGCATCGGATATTTTTATTCTCGTGAAATCATATAGATACACGTAATATGAATGGAATATATAACACTTCATTTGTGCTAATAATACTCAGAATTCATGCTTTATCGGTAACGTCGGGTATTGACACTAAAATGGTAACAGGGCTACGTAGCCCTATGAACGTGGGACAGAAAAAAGCATTGGATGATAAGTCTATTCTATACCTAGTCGGTGGTATCATCTAAGAAAAAGCATTCATTATGGAATTTCTGTCTTTTGTTTCATGCTCATTTGACAAATGACCATATATATATATATGTACATAAAACAATTTCAACAAATAAAACCTTTTACAAAGGGTTACATTGAGTAGAAGTCTTTAACATTAGAACTACCGACGATAAACGCATATTTGCTTCGATCGATGGATAAACGTGAAAAACTTTTGATGATTTAGAAATTTACAAATTGACTAATTTCTTCACTTTCATATCGTAAGAAGAGGTGCAAAAGATCTGAAAAAATGTATTGTCATAACATTTTAATCGTCGTTGTAAGTGTATTGACAAGTCATTTTGACTTGCTTGGTAGTTCTAGTGTTAAAGACCATAAAAGTTAACAAGAACACATGGTGAAATGAAAACGAAATTGATAAATTTTATTTCTCCTTGACAGTACAAGTACAAGGAAAGTCAAAATTACGTTCGAAATGTCTCGTCATTCCCATACGCAGACGTCCTTGGTTCCTTCAACTTTATCCAGAAGTAGACTTTCTTCGTTCTTCTATCTGTATCCCTGGAAGTCAACTTTCCCTTTGAATGACGCTCGCTTATTGTCGCATTTACATAACTTTTTGCGTCCTTTTTCATCCTTGCCACTAACCAAGAAACAAAGACGCCAGAGGAGAAGAGATGGAAAACGGAGGAAGAACCGACGAAGAATTCAGGAGCGGGCGCGTGTCAAATCGAATTTGCCTCGTTTGCTGCGACCAGAGACTCGGTCGTCACGGGAATCTATTAGAATAATTTTTAGGAATCTAATTTTAAATTCCGTGGAACAAAGTTACTTCACTGTCACGCTGTTGCCGGCACTTTATTAAGTGGCCCCACGACTCGCCGTCCATCGGAAACGAATAATTTAAATAATTTACCGTCTAATTTCTGAAATAGTGACAGAAAACAAGATTTTTACGTTTAAGGGGTCATTCTTGGATGGTTCAGACCATCCAAAAAAATCGATTTTCTGGTTTGAATTTGTAAAATTAACGAAGTTATAGATGTTTCAAAGAAGACGGTACAGAGACCGCAGCGTGTGAAATACCTACAGTGGGTGTAAAAAGTATTCGTACACCCTTTAAAACGGAACAACTCAGATTAAAATAGCCTCAGATTAAAAAGTTGTAAAACACGACCTTTAATATTTTCTTCGCGATTCGGACCAATTGCAACTTTTTCAAATTTTTTTTTTCAAATCATTTAGTAAATTAATGTCTCTAACTTCACAAAAAAACTCAAGTCATTTGGACCAATTTTAAAAGAGTTGTTCCGTTTTAAAGGGTGTACGAATACTTTTTATACTCACTGTATATACAATAGCATTTTAACGGTAGGTATAGTTTTCCCCAAGTTTCGCTCGACCCTCATTATCATAAGGTTTTCTTCTGTTTTTTCGACAATTGCATCTTCTGTGATTTCCTGAAAGGGCAAAAGTGAAATTGAGTTTTCACAAGCCAATTGTTGTGGCTCGGGATTTACAATTGCTGTACAGTGCAAGTGCGGAGTAGAGCTTGTCAACTTGTATCCGCTTGCTGAGAAGGCAGTTGTTCAAAATCGATATGTTGTAGCAGTCGGTACATTCAACAAGTGATTTCCATCAATCCTGCGTGTTCCTTATGTCTTGGGAGTAACTATTGATCAGCAAGCAGAGGTATACGTAAATTCCAGAGATGAGAGTCGAGTCCATCGTTCTATGTGTCGGCCGACAAAAACTTTCAACAAGGCTGGATTGCTCATAAAGAAAAAAAATCAACTTAACAAGACTTTTTGTATAAGAGAAAAGTCTACTGTATGGTTCTGGGCTGGCAGATTAGTCGGAAGTGTAACCATTTTTATATAAGTGATATAAGCGGCTGTTAGATTTGGTAAACATGTATCTTCTTTTTGGAATTAATTACAGGGAAATCCATACAAATTGTGACTAGTACATTTGGGCAATGTTTATTAATATTAGAAACTGTAAACTTTTTTCGAATGATATATACACATATGGAGGGTGAGTTAATAAGAACTATCCAAAATAGTTGTATCAAAAAATGTTTTAATGAATTATATAGCATTTTATAGGATGAATTGGATGGATACAATTTGATTTTATTATATCTTATCTTCTTTCAGATATCAAGGTGACCTTTAGTTTTTTTTTAAATGGTAAATGTTTTTAGAGAAGTGACTTTTCACTGGAAGAAAGAGCTATTTTCTTTCCTTTAACAAAACAAGAATTTCTACAGACTATACGTAGATTCAGTCGTTAACTAGACATGTTTTAAATATGCTCAATTTTTTTTTTAAACCTCCGTTGTTTTTAAATCACTGTAAAACCAAAGAGAAAACGCTTACATATGAGATGACTATAGCATCGTAGGTGGGCCATTAGGGTGGCCCTTGTTTATACATGACGAACATTTCTTTACATATTTCTTTGCTCTCATCCCCTAGAATGGTTCCATTTCATAAGATAATAATCCCTAAAAAATTTAATTGCAATCAGACAACAGAAAAGGGTGTCGACCAGGCCTTAAAGTTTTTAAGTTGTCCATGTTGTTGGAGGTCATAAAGAATTTCTTAAAAATGGTAAGTCTTATCGAAATTTTGTGCAAACAATATTAAAAGAGCATTTAATTTTCTACAATTTCTGTTTAGATAATGTTTTGGATTTCGAACCGTTTTTTAGACACTAGCGTTTGAATATTTAGAGGTCCGCACTACGCGCGTATAGGCAATACGCCACCCACGCCGATACTTTATGCGCTGATAAATGTTCTTTTAGACCGGGTCTAATATGGAAAAATGTCTAGTTTTTACAAAACGCTTAATGTACCACAAGTATATTTCTATCTACAAATATACATTCATACTCTAAAGTGAGACGGGAAAGAGATAGGCCATTCCAGTTTTCGACGTACATCTTGATTGGAGTCTACCTAAAAATGTGAAATCACTTTGTTGTAACACTTCAGCGTCGAATTTAGGAAACATCGACGAATTCGTGAAGCATGCAGTATGCTTGCTGCATAAACAATTCAGAGTGCAGTTTTCTCGTTGATTAATAGGTTACATCAGTGTATTAATGTGAATGGGCATCATTTCGAACACCTACGTTAGTGAATGGAAGAAGTCTTATAGAAATCGTTGCTGGTATTGAATCTGTAACTTGATATTACGCACAGACCATTTTCAAGAAACAAAGTGAAATTATTCGTTAATTATGAAGTTTTTGGCTAATAAAGGTCAGTACTGTTTTACTCAAAATTTAACGCTCTTCGATATTTTGGCATAAAAAATATACCATTCAATTTAAAAAAACGAAGTAGACCTTCAAACCTCTGAAACACCTCCACTTATAAAAAAAATGCATTACATAATGTATCGCTCAAACCATACAACTTTTCTACAAAAAGTTTTTTTCATACAACGCATACTTTAGTAGTTATTCAGGGTAAACAAGTTGCGTGGACCACCCTGTATATAAGAGTTGTAACGTCAAGTGCGTCAGGGTTATTCCGCCGAATACGTATTCATTTCACTGCACAATCAGTAACACTGATCACTCGATACGATCACTTAATGTATTTTTAATGGAACGTGTTGTTCCTATGTTAGGAAAATTGGTGGCCGGAAGGGGCCAATTGCTTTCAATTTATCAGATGTTTCACGTAGCCAAACGCTTGCAAAGCAGCAGCTGCATTTACGTTATTCTGTGCGTACCAGCAGAATATTATGTAATACTCCCGCGAACTGAACATCCCTATCGCCCGATTGCTAACTAGAGCTGTGACTTCATAAGATACCCGAGTATCCATGAGATATCCAAATATATGAAACGGTCGAGAATTTCGATTCGGAAGTCGACCGTAGCTGTGTAGTCATACTGCGATATTTAGCACTCGCTTTACACTGAAAAAATATGACTTACTTATTCTTATAAAATAACAATATAATAATATATGTAGATCGAATAATTATAATAATCAGTCAACTCTCGACCTTTGTGCTCTAAACACCTACCGCCTGAGTTCACTCAATCCTTTATCATAACAAAGTAACTTTTCAAAATCATAAAATTTATAACACCTGTGATTTGTTAGCCAGTGATTACTATTAAAAAATCAGTAGGTATTTTTTATAAATTTTCCATTGTGTGTGATTAAGTGCTTTATTTAACCAAGTTCCTCCGTCATCGCTGTGTACACTTGACAGGCTAATCTCTCCTGTCACCGATTTGAAGTGCAATCAATCACGCAATCGCAAATCTCGTTCACCTCACGGAAATGGCCGAAAAGCGTAAAGGCTGCAAGGCTCAAGTGGCTAACCCGATAAGATGCACCATTGCACAGTTACTTCACATCCTGGTTCAAACTGCCTTGTCCGTTCGGGTCACCCCTGGAACAACGGCCGTTTGATTAGCTGTAAACAGACTTTGGCGGCATCTACGGCCACACCTACCCTGTTATCTATGATCACACTAACAGATGTCACTACCTTAAACTCTAACGACATATGGGATCTGAGCTGAACAGAACTCCAGAACCTACGCCATGAATTCGTTAACTTGTTTAGATGTGAAATATCTACTATAAAAGAAGGATGCATCGCTTTACGAAGCGAACTATCAATCGTATCCGAGCTAGTTACGGCCCTTGAGGATCACATTTCTTTGGCTCGTTCCTCTCAAGCTATCACACCGGGGAATACTCACACAATATTGGCTGAAATATCCGAAAGAGAAATGGGATCGAAAGATATTCTCATCCATGGCCTAGTTGAAAACTCAGCGGCTCTTCATCCTCTCAATCCTCTCAACGTGACCAGGACCTTAACACTCTTAAGAAATTACTTAACACCATCGTTCTGGCCGCCTTCAGCACCATCCGTGTCACCAGGTTAGGTCGTCCGATCTCAAAACCTAGACTTCTGGAGGTTACTCTTTAGGACGCTGTCATTGTCCGACGGATTCTCACTAACAAGAACAGCACATCACGTCCTATTAAGATCACCGACGACAAAACCCCTCTAGAGCAAACTTACCTCTCCGAACTGAGGCAAAAACTGAACGACCTATACAATCGAAGTGACAAATAAAACATTATCCGGTACGTCAACGGAGTGTCTCGCATAGACGATAGTAGTAACAAGCGAAATTCTGCTCCTTCAAAAAACTAACTCCCCGCTTTCCATGTATTATCAAAATATTCGTGGTCCCTGCACTAAACTACAAGCTATCCACGTAGCCATTATCACTGCCTCAGACTCATACGACGTCATTATTCTTACCGAAACCTGGCTACACGAGGGCATATTCTCGAGTGAACTTAGATTTCATGGCTACATAGTCTTTAGGGCAGATAGATCTGAGCGCTCTAGTATCTTTTTTAGAGGTGGTGGTGTTCTTATTGCTGTCCGCTCATCACTTCCCTGTATCCAGCTCACCCCTCCGATTTCTCACATTAAACACCTTCTTATAAAAATCAATTATCCTCATCAGCCTATCATACTATCAACTGCCTACTTTCTTCCTACTTCACCGCCCTCTATGTACTCTGACCATTTCAACTGCATATACAAATTCTTCACTAAATCTCCATTGTCCCCTATCGTCGGCACCGGTGACTTTAACATGCTGTTTGTCAAGTGGCTATGAGCGTCCGCCTCTACCCTTAACCTCTCCTTCCAATAGCAACTACATCACCATTTTCAACCATCTAATTGAATCAATCGACTTTTGCGACCTCCTCCAATTGAATGACACAGCCAACTTCATAGGATCCACCTTAGACCTTTTTTTCACTAGCCTCTCCATATCCTCTAGTCTCGGACCCGCCGATGCTCTGCTATCTACTGATCCTTTCCACCCACCTATTTGTCCCCTTATAAACCATTCCTCTATATATCCCTTGCCATCATGCACTAGTACCACTATTAAAGATTTCAGGAAGGCTAATTTTACCAACCTAATATTGCACTTTAACTCCATTTTATGGGACGATGTCATAGCAGATCTATCAGTAAACGTAGCCGTTGACTATTTCTATGCCGTTGACTATATTCTATAGCATCCTACACAAGTCGATACTGTGTATACTGACTTCACCAAGGCTTTTGACAGGCTAAACTACTTCATACTTGTCGATAAATTAGCATGGTTCGGCCTAGTTTAGTTTAGTTTCGTTTTGAACGTGTTCACCCGGAAGAGGGGAATTTCGATATTCCCCTCCAAGGATCAGCTGTGACTATAATGTTGGTAGTTATCACATAGCCCCGAAATTGGGATTACCGTGGGCGTTACCCGGGGATGATATTTTGATATTTCCCCCGACTTTCCAATCGTCCCAACTTTTTAAGGCTCGGGCCAACTGGAGATGGGGAAGTACTCGTGTGGGGAGCAACCGATCCTTCGTCTCCTCAAATGAGTAACAGCTCACTCTTTGCTTCACCCACAGACAAGGTCTGTATAAGGGTGGTTTTCATCGTATGTAACGTCATCATTAAGAGAGAGCTATATCGCCTATTTCGACCTCCTATTTTTTTACCTGGCTATGTCCCGAATATTTCAGGAATCCCCCACCTCTGTTTACCCCTGTCAAGCTATCACTCCCCCGTCCCAAAGGTTAAAGAGGTAGCCCCGGTGCTCCGATAGTGTTACATGGGAAGGCCGTTCTAGCCAGCTTCAAGAAGGAACGTGGCCGGGTTCGTCGATCACCTCCCCTGGGAGCCGCTATGGACTATAAATGAATCCATCGTTAAGGAATTTAATCTCTCTACAGCGGGTGAATGATTTTAACATAGTAAAATACGAAAATAAGAGTAGATCGCGTTCGCGGTTATTACCCCCTTCCCTACGCCCACCCTTAGAATTGACAAGGAACGCGACACAAAGTGATAGCCCACCGGACTTTACCGAAATTTCTCCTAGGAGTGAATAGCAGTTACATCAGCGACTATCACCACGTTCCGGGTCTTATAAAAACGCACCCCTCCCTAAGGTTGATGCTCTCTTTCTCTCTCGGCCCGGATGATCGATCCTGTTTTCTATTTCCTATCTTCGCCCCTAAATGGTTCATAATGATGTCCCTTCCAGGTGAGTTGGTGACCTCGCGTCCTTATCCGCTGTCTTGTCGAGTGTAGCCTCCCGGTCCCGATGGTGATGAGCCCAGACTCTCCCCGTCCGGATTCGACAGGTCCTGCCACTCGACTCCATCCTTAATCGGGGACTGAGGGGGGTTTTTGTGGCGGAGAGTTTGGTTACTAACTCCCCCCATCTCCCCCCTTCACGGACGGTCTTCATGTCCTGAGTTCATGGCAATCACATTCCCGCCTGACAGGACAGTCTCGACCCGTATCTCACTGCTGTATCCATATGGATATGTGTCCTCAAGGTAACGGACCCGATCACACATGGAGAGTACTAACTTATTAGCTTTTCGTCATCCTGGGGCTCGGAGGACTGAGAAGGGGGTTTTGTGGCAGGGTTTTTCGGCATACTAGCTCATCCACTCCCCCACTCCTCTTCTCACGAACGGTCTTCATATCCCGTGTCCCTGGCAATCACATGCCCGTCTCACAGGACACTCCCAGTCCGTATCCTGTTTGCCTATCCTTACGGATCGGGGCCCTCGTATGTAACGAACTCAAACACCCTGGAAATACTGGCACCCTGTTCCTTTTCTCGGAGGTCTGAGAACGATACCTGTCTTATTTCTTCCTCTCGCTTGGCCTCTCTTCTCCTTCTCCTCCTTTTCGTACCGGCTGCCTTCTTTCATCTGAAACAGAAGATCACCCTCTCTTTCGCATCCTGTCCAGAGTCGAATCTCCAGACAGGATCCCAGGCGGCACCACGTGGAGGCGAGAGGGTGTGATTTTCGGGGCCTCCAGACTTCTCCGACTGACTAAACATGTTCGCGATGTGTCGGATCCATCTGGACATTTTTCCATCATCCCGACATGGAAAAATCCCCTAGATCTGCCGTCCATGGTTCGGCCTAACAGGACCCCTGCTTACCTGGGTATTTAGCTACATGACGGGTCGCTACCAATGCGAACAAATTCGAAACTGTCTCTCTAGACCTATCCTGGTAACCTCAGAGGTTCGGCAAGGCGCTCATCTTGGCCCGCTTCTATATCCCATTTTCATTGATGACATACGTTACATCTTCCGTTGGTGCGAGTTCTTGCTGTTCACTGACGATCTATAGATCTTCAAATACATATCTTCTGTCGCAGTTTCCCTTGATCTTCTATCTGACATCCTCAGGTTGAAGACCTGGTGCAAACAAAACCTGATGGATATTAATATTTCAAAGTGTTCTGTCACAAACCTCTATCGTAGCAAGACCCCTATCCATTTTGAATATAAATTATTTAATCACCCACCTACCATCAGTGAGAATGTGAAAGACCTTGGCATAATTTTCGACAACTCTCTAACTTTCGACGATCATATTGCCCATGTCGCTGTATCCGCAACCAAAGCGGTAGGTTTCCTAAAACGTACCTGCTCCAAAATTTAGAAACCCACGTACACTCATAAGGTTGTACTAGGCGCTAGTTATCCCTAACCTTGAATATGCAGTCATCATCTGGTCACCTCGTTTATCCAAGCACCGTATCTTGGTCGAGAGAATCCAGCACAAATGTATTCGCTTTCTGTCCTTCAAGACCGGCAACCCTATGAGATGGAATGAACATGACTACAGAAGCAGTATGGCTGAATTTAACATACATACTCTTGAAGACCGACGTACCGTTGCTCAGGTCATATTTGTGCATTATATTGTAACCAGCAAAATATGCTGTCCAGCTCTTCTCGGACAAACCAAACTCTATATTCCCTCCTGCTCAATTTAAAGCTTCAACACATTTTATCAGCTTCCCAGCCCACCTAGATTTTCACACATCAACACTATCACCAGAGCATGCAGTACTGTCAATAAATTTCACACATGTATTGACGTATTCTCCGCCACAGCCATTTTACTAAGAAGATCATTGTATAACGCATTCACCTCACGAGAGAGAAATTCTGACTAACGTCGCAATACGTTATGATTGGCCGTACGTTACCCAGGCGCATCGACTGTGTCATCATCTCTCGGCATCTATAATAACCGCCCTATGAGTATATGTACACGTATCTTTTAACATACTGATTGACTGTTTCTCCGTGCCGTATACCTTAATACTTCTGTTCACGAATCTCGTCACGTAGCATTGTTTGTAAATATTGTAAAAAAGGGCAATGCCCATTTATATGTACTAAATAAATAAAAAATAAATAAATAATAGACTACGCGGCCTTATGGTACGGATGAATTCGGCACTAGAGAGAGAGAGGATAATAACTGGAGTAGCTTCCCTCTTTTTCTAATGGAGCTGTTGGTGGAGGATTCATCTACGGCTGTAGTGGAGGCATTACATGCAGTGAAGCCAGACGTGGAGCTATCCATGGACAAAATCCTCGGAGTTATGTAGATATTTAGGGGTTTTGTCTTGCGCAGACAGATCATGCACGTCCTGCACAATGTGTGGAGTTTATAGGTACTAATGCGTGGCAACATCACACGCTTGAGGCATCTAAAGGATCCTTCAGATATATGTAATATTGTTGAAATGTAAAAAACAAAATAATAATAGAGAAATTATTTATTTACGTAATAATTTTGATAAATTGAAGTAATAAGTATGTCATAATATAATATACATATATGTACGTATGATTTGTATAATTTTGTTTTTTTTTTTACATTGCATCAATATTAAATATACCTAAAAGCTCCTGTTCGAGATTAGACTCGATTAAAGACGCCGAAGGAGCACCTTCTTCCAAACACGTGCGAGGACACCTCGCAGCGTATCGAGCCAAAAAAAATTAACGCACAACACTATAATTAGTATGATCAAACTATCTATTATTACCGAGACTCACTTTAACTGTGATATTGGCTGCACACCCAAGATTGGGAATAACGATAATGACTGCAGCAAATCACACAATTTCGGGCAGCTCAGTCCTACGTATTGGCTCGCCAATAGACTAGCGAGACTTGTCCACTTGGGCACTCATTGGCTGCGCCATCGGTGGTTGTGGATATATGTAGTATAGTGTCAGGCTGTGTGTTAATTTAATTTTTTTAGTTTATATATTATTTTGCTGAATGTAGAAATATGTGAAATCATACAATATACTTATTTAATAAAGGAAATACAAAAATTCAAAGTATAAGTTACTTTTTCACGGAAAAAACTGGTTTTTGATTTTTTGAACTACGGCGCACCCTACCAAAAAATCTCAAAAAAATTGAGGATACAACTTATGATAATATGTTGCTACAGTGAAAGGATAAATGTGGTGCCGTTAAAACTTCAATAAGAAAAAAATATTTTTCTTCATTTTTGATTTTTCACAACTAGGATACTCGACTAAAACATCGCAAAAAATCTTTAACACGCGCCCCGATAAATTCTATCTATCAGATTTTTTACAGAATTTTTGCGCGTCATTAAATAGGGAAATACAGGAGAAACCGATAATCCGAATTTTCCCTATTACTACCCTCCTGATCGAGATAGAAGGTTGAAACTTGGCACAGACTAGTTTTTCCTGACAAACTATCGAATGGTATATTACAATTCAAAATCGGTCTAAGGGCACTTTTGACCCCCTTATCCTGCTATACCCTTTGTAACTGATAAAAAATAAACATTATGTTATTCAATTGAACTGTGTATTTTGTTAATTATTTTACAAAGAATAAATAATAATAAATAAAATAAAAAATAAAACATAAAACACATTTTTATGTCAACTAATTAAAGTGAACTTATCATTATTTCGGCCACATTAATTCCCCGATCCATCATCGTCGTCTTCGTCTCTGTGTCTTTTTATTTTTCAATGTTCTGTAAATCATCATCAAGGTGAACGCTGCAGCAATAGTAGCAGTGCATGTAGATGCCATAGTTGCCTCGCAGTAGTAGTAGTAGTAGTAGTAGTACACGATCTCCCGGGAGAGGGGAAGTGCGATTTCCCCCCCAAGGCCCAGCTGTGGCTCAAAGCGCCGGTAGCTATCACACAGCCCCCGCCACGTTAGCAGGGGGACTGTCGTGGGCAATGCCTCGCAGTAACTACTAGCTTGCTCTGTGTCGCTTGCTAGCCTCACATATTCTATTTAATATACGAAGCATTTCGATCGAGGCAGCTATCGGTGGAGACAACCTCGCGAAGATGTCTCGCAGTGTCTATACATAGCTTTACAGTCGAAGATTATTCATCTGTAATTATTGAATTAATTGGGAAATAGAAAATATATCATTCAGTAATTATTGACAAGAAGCAGTTTTTCGTCACAAAAACCAATTCTGGCAACTGGGCCAGAATACAGCTTTAATGTAGCGGAACATTTTTCTCTGTTTAACAAGCTGTAGCATTCTATAGCACATGTCTTTTCACAAGTATATTAGCACAATTGTAAAATGCAATTGCATTATTTTTTTATAATGAAACCAAATGACTTTTTTTACACGAATTATTTCCTAGAGTCGTTTTTCGAATAAAAGGTAAGGTTATTATTAAAAACTCAATACTTTACCATATATTTCATTTTTTTTTTAAACTTACAGCAAGTACTCAAACCTTTCATTATTAGATTCGAAACACTTTTTTATACGTTTCTTGACATTTTCAATTACGTTGTTTATTTCTCCAGCACTTGTATTTAAACAGGTGCTCTTAATTTTTTTCCATTAAGTCATCTGTCGATTAGGAATCAATATATGCAAAAAAAGTTGTATGGCATCATTTTAAAAAAATGTAACTGCTCTTTGCGAGTGTACGTAGCACTTGCGAAAATAATCGTGTCGTTGGAAACTAAATTTCTAGCACAGTGTAAAATTTTCTTCTACAATTTTTTCTAAACTTTATTTAGAACAGAGCTACAGTCTAGCCCAGTTGCTAAAATCACTGAATGTACTGAAAAACGTGCATTGCTTATAAGATGTGTTAACATTTCAAATACTAAGACACCTTTTATAAGAAGGCCGTCACAAAATAATATTTAAACCACTCATCGTTACCTGAAACATCTATCAGTACATCATTTGTTAAGTTTCATATTTAAAGGTACCCATGAATAATCTATAGAAGTTGAAAAGCTAAATGTTTTCTATTGTACATAGTTTTGTATAATGGTGACAGTATAGATCTGAATTAAATTTGTGCTACTAAGAGGTTCATGAGATTCTAAAAATAAAATAAATATACCATTGGGCTTCATTAATTTACACAATACGCTCACAAGAAAAATTTGTCTATCCGAGGGAAACATTTGTGTCTTCGTAATCATCGGTACGCGGATAGTATTTACACAGATGAATATCGACTCGGGTTAATATTAGCTTTCAGGAAAATATTTTTCAGCGTTGAACTTGCCGAAAAAATACTAGCCCGTCGTTACGGGCTGGCATATTAGCGCCTCCGGCATTAGTTCGGCGCATGAAATACGAATGCCGTTTTCCGTGGTTCTGGATCGACGTTCTTTCGTATTGTTCGTTTCCATTTCTCCGTTTTTGACTCGAATTTCATAACCATCTGCTGCCATTTGATTCAATGGGTTCGAGTATTATTTCTTCGCGTTTGTAGTCGTTTCAGAAGAAACAAGTTGATTTCTGTAGAGAAAAGCGATTTTTTACTATTCGTACAAACAAATACGAAATAACATGTGTTTGTACGAAGTTTCATTTTTAGGAAATTTGTTGCATACCTGCGTATATGCCAGAACGTCTCGCTGTTACATGCCAATAAACATATTTTACAAATAACAACGAGAAGGAAATGATAAACACATAGTACTAATTTAATTATTTGAATAATGTGTTGCTAGTAAAATACACACACACGCGCGCGCGCGCGCGCACACACACAAATGTTACAACACTTTTATCATCATCTTATATGTAGAATGTTACTATGATAAACAAATTTTTTATCTTCAACTTTTCAAGGTTATACCAGGATCATCCTGTGATTTTTAAATGGAATACTATCTTTTTGTTTTGGCATTATGAAAGTGCAGAAAAAAAGAAATTTGGCATATGTTCTTAAAATGACCTTGAGGTAACTCAATGTTGCAAAATCGAAAATGCTTTAAAAAGTAAGAGAATGTACCTCCCTATTATTTACAAGCATTACTGTAGTGGCTACAAGCTACAGTGTTTCCTATTGCGAAACAAACAGTTGATTGCAGGACGAACTGCTTGTAAACAATGAAAATCACTTCACACAAATACTATCAACACAATTCTTCAATCGTCTATCCGTCTGTCTATCTGTATTATAAAGTATGATTATTAAGAGGAAAACGATGTCCCCAAGTGAATGCATTGAGGCAATTGTAATTCTTGGACGATGTAGTAAGAATATTTTTGCAGCAACAAAACTGTATGTTGAAACATTCAAACAGGCATGTACTATCAGCAAGGATAATCGAGTGAATGGTATCGAGAGCACATGAAACTGAAACTTTCCATAGGACATCTCGCCGATAGAATCCCCAGGCCGTTGAAACAAATAAAATGCAACAAACTGTTGTTCTGGCATGTACGAGGCGTTTCTGTAAGACGAGCTACTATATTTACTGGAAGAAATTAGTTTCTACCATCATCAAAATGCATGGTTTCAACATGATGGTGTCCCACCCTATTATGCGTTAATAGTAAGAAGTCGTCTAACTGACTTGTCTCCAAATCGATGGTTTGGACGTGGTGGACCAATAAATTCGCCGAGAAGGTCACCAGATTTAATACCGTTGGTTTACTTCTTATGGGGACACGAATAGAACTCACGGGTAGACTTCACTACAGGGTGGTCTGGTCCGTATAAACACCAATAAACACCATACGTTGAAAGAATTAGAATTTTAGAAAGTGTGCGATTGTGACAGACACCATTGTAAACACACAAGATGGCTGCTCAAGTCACATTTTGTTAAATATCACACGATTGAATGGTTTCCTCGTCAAACGTAGAGCAGAACATCCTGTATACTACTATCACACTATCGTAGAAATCCGATTGTTGTCAATTTATTACTTCTGGACGGCAGAAGTTCGTATTTACGATTCGACGCGTCCACTCAGGAATATGCAGTGTATAGTTCAAGGATTCTCCGCTAGGGTATTTGTCAGCCACTTTAGCCATGTTACCATGAGCATCGATAAAGCAGCAAGCAGTCGGTAAATGTAACGTCGCAACACGAAAGTAATCGTGCCGGACCGTGTCGAGAATTTTGTTACGCTGTTGCCACATGTCCCCCATTACAATTCTACCTATCAGGCGAACAATGGAATACGTATCACTCGTGGCGAGATTTCGATTCTAGCCGAACGTAGGGAAAAAACGGCGCGAGGGGAAGAGATTCGAGAATTAAACAATACGTACTAATGTGTGCAAGGATGAACCTTTTTATTCGTACTTGCAATGATGCTTATTTTTTTTCTTTAATGAAATTACATACGAATATTTGTAATGACATTCTCGAGAAACAATAATTATGTATCATTTATTGACATAATTGATGCAGGTGTTATATACTTACACATATATTTCATAAAAAGGACACAAAAGGAACACAATTAATCGCATACGCTCTCTCAATCTTTTCATTCGTCGCCCAGCGGAAATAGATTTTGAACTAACAACTGATTGCTGTCGCATGCTTACTTAGCGTATGAACTTCGCTGTGTCTGCACCTGTTTCACTACGCATTTCTTCCTTTTTCACAACACATACATATAACGTACTTCAAATCTTGATCAAAGTTGTGTGTTCGCATCAAATGAAAATACATACAGCAAGAAGCAAAAGTGAATACACGGTCTTTTTTAACAATTGGACCAAACTACTTGAGTTTTTTTGAGAAGCTAGAAGGATTAACTCATTAGATGACGTGTTTTCGTTATTTCGAAAAAATTACAATTGTTGAAATAACGAAGAAAATTCAAAAGATGAAAATTTTATTCGACGCTACGAATGAAACGCTCTTCAAATACAAAAAGAAAGCCGAAGATGGCCGGAGCGGTCGAACAGGAGCGAGCGAAAGCGGGAGAGCGAGCCGCGGTATCGGTGCTTTCCGTCGGTGTTGACGCGTGCCAAGGAATTTCGGTGGTCTATGGGGGGAGGTGTGCGAGCGAGAGAGTACGGTTTTTGTAAGTGATCAGGGAGGAGACAATCAAAAAGTACGGAATATCCTCTTTACGTTCCACAAAGGAAAAACATTTAAAAGAAGGAAATGAATATCGTATGTATAAACATATATTCATTGACATTAAATACATCAATATGTTTCAATAATATATTAATTTTATACTATAATTTGACAGATGGAGAAATAGAAATAAATAATGACAGAATAATTTATATTTTTGATCAGTGTTACTTATGCAAAGACATCAGAAATAATATGTTAAATAAAGATCTAGCACTAAATTATACGGCAAGCAAAAATGAACTACAATTAGCCAAATGGGAAACTATAGAAACTGTGTATAAAATGGACATACATATGAAAAGACAATTAAGGAGATTCCTTCCAAAATTAACAGATGCAGATTAGACATAAAATTCAAAAAATGAGAGTTAAATATGCCTCTCAAATTTTCAGCAAATCGGTGGCTAGTTTCATTACGATGATTCTAAATTTTAATGGCGGTAAGTTTGACTGGTTGTGGATTTTATTCCCTTATTTTAATCTTTTTTTATTTAACTTTTTCAATTATCATTGTTGCAACACCAATGGACTCAAACTTAGGTCCAATTTCACTGCCCGACACTGCGTCATACACAGCTGAGGCTTTACAACTGTTTAATGATATATTTGACTCCGTGAATGGAAGTGCTAAATTTGAAAATAATTTAAGGGCACCAATCACTTCGATTAGTGGACATATTGAGTTTTGGCAAAGAGCCAGGCAAAAATTAAAATCCATGAGATTTGTGACGCCCACAGCATAAAACAGTACACGTTCCATCATTAAAAAGTTGGATTATAACGTTACGTGGATTTCAAGATTTATGGACTATCGTTCAAGAGAATGGTTTTCTAAGCTGGTGGGAAGGTATTTAAATCAAGACCCACTGGAAAATTTCTTTGGACAGATTCGGAGCCACGGTGCCCGTAACGTAAATCCAACGTGCACGCAGTTCGAGGTGTCATTTAAAACATTATTAATAAATAATTTAACTTCTACAAAACACTGAAAGGAAACTGCGAGGAAGACAACGCAAATGTCTTATTTGAATTACGCAGTTTTATTAATACGGCAATTGCTAAAACTGCAAGAAGAAACGAATCTCTACATACAGTTAGATTATACGCTGCGCGTGCCCCTATGCGCACATTGGACTCCGAAACACCAAATGCCACATCGACTACTGTGCGCAACAAAGTATTACGTGTGAATCCTTTTAGCACTTGCTGTGATTGTAAAAAATCATTTTGGGTCAATGGTAACAGTGGCTCAAATTTTGTTAAACTGTTCTGGGTAGCAGAGTCTTAAATTCGGAAATTGTACTTGTAAAAAATTTAGACTTCAATTTTATCAAATGCCCGTTACATGTTCGTACATTTGTAGAAGTATGGTGTCTAAATACTAATGGATTTCTTTGGGGTAAAGACTCCCGAGAAAGACAGCAAAATGTCATAATGGCGCAGGCCATTTAGGCATACAGGAAAAAGCATGAAAAGTAACAAAAATGCATTTTCCTTTTTTTCTTTTTTTTAATCATGAATAAATTTATTTACTACCACATATACATTGTATATAATTATTTCTTTCACCTTTTATGAATTTCCTTATACAATAAGTTTTTTAATTTAGAAAATATGAAAAAAAACAAACATTTTTCATATTTTCTCTATGAATTTAGACAATATAAGAAATCGTGAGAAAATTTTGGCCAGACTAACTTTTTAAGTATTCAATTTTTATTTGAAACAATCGCCATATTGCAATTTAGTTCACCACTTCCGCTAGATAACTGTGGTGGCGCTACAAAGACTGTTCGATTCGTTGACACGGAAGTGCCGTCCCCCTGACAGAGGGCAGTGAACAGGTGTACGAGCAAATACAATACAAACAACAGTACAGTATTATGGTTTACTATTAAAAATCAGCTATGAATAATTTATTGAATGTTATGTCCAAACAGTGGGACAGCTTTAATCACTAGGACATGCCGTAAATTCCGTCCAATCACTCAGCCAAATGAACGCTTGTAGTATTCATAAATTTTAATACTTTTTTTCTCGTGAACACTTTCTTATAACGACTTGTTTGGAAGAAGTTCTGCTCTATCGATTGAATGTACTATTTTGCAAATCTATATTCTTTTAATATATAAAAAGTCTTCGTCACTGCAATCTTCGCCTTAAACGTCCAACCACTGGAACATTTACCTTGTATAAATCCGTTGATTTCAACCTTCCGGGGGGTCAGAACATGACCGTTGCTTTCAGTAACGTCGGTTTCATTGCAACAATCGATCATGAAGTGTCTGTATTGTAGTTACAGATTAGCATTTTATTAGTTGGAGCATGTAAGTAAATATTGGCTTAGCAATTTTCTTTAATCAACCGCCATCAGAATCCATTTAAATTTTTGCTTCTTTGTCGCAAACGAATCATTACACATTAGTTTATTATAACGTGTACGCATTTCAGTAATTTGATGGTTAGTTTCTCGTTTGTTGAGACAAAACGCAAAAATTCAAGCTCGGGGTAAATTGTAAAGAACTGCTTGGGGCAAAATGTAACATATTACTACTTAGCCCACTCTAAATGGTGATAAAGCAAACTTGCTATTTGTTGAAATATTAGTTACTTTTAAGATGAGAACGTACAAGAAAAAAACAGGAAGAGGTTCTACTTCTAAAGAAAATATGAAAGCTTCACTGACAGAAATATTCTTTATATCTGCCACAATTTCAGTTCTGATAGTGAATAAGCAATGATTGTTTAACCCATGTATATCAAATGTTTAATAATGATACACATTTCCATTTATACTTTTTGGAAGTGTTTATTTGTTTTCATATGTGTGATAACTAAATAAAATAGATGTCTTACAATTTACTCCATGCTTTGTCACTTTTTACCACGGGCTGGGGCACATTGTAACAAGGGTTCAGATTTGTTTAAGACGAACTTATTGTTAGATGTTTAAGTATAAAAGATTTTGTCACATATTTACACCCAATGCGTTGACTAAATCTGTGAACAGTAAGTCACGCAAACTATTTTCTGATTGACGCAAACATTCTCGAGAAAAATTGTTTAACCTTTTTTTGTTACAATCTGCTCCGGTCTTCCCTACTTGAGCGCTGATAGTAAAGGTACATTGTTTCTGGCCTTATTCAAATTGTCTTCACCGAAATTTTTACTCTTTATTATTCTTTATAATATTTTCGGATTTTTGTGCCATGCGTGTATGTACATACAGGCTACTTTAGCCGACACTCGCGGATGGAATAATCGCGATACGTGTGTAATAGAAAGAGGCATTAACCCTCGTTACTTGAAAATATTTTTGAGAAGACATTTATGTATGTTTTTTGTGAATTTTACCGAGTAATGGTTAATGCAATGCAACAGTTCATGAACGACGATTTCACAATGTACATACCACTGGATTCTACTCAAGTGCTGCAGATACAATTGACTCTTTCATAGCATCACGTCGTTCTTTTTTACGGTCACTGTACAGTTCTGTCTAACACTGCCCTACGTAAACCCGAGATGTACAATTTTGCGTCATTCAGAAATACTTTCAAACACTTGCAACTAACAAATGTATATTTTTCCGGTTTATTTTGCCATGTAGAAGCAGCCCTTAAAATTTCTCCCACCTATTACCGAACATCCGTATATTGAATTCAGATTAGATTTGAGTTAGCTTTTACGTTATACAACGTATTAATAAAAATGTGCGATACTTTCAAAGGGTGCATTCTACATGTCAAACAAAGATGAAAATTATGAATAACGAAATTGCGTCCAAGGCTTCGCTTCCGAGATAATAATTATTGAACATACGGACGAAATGTGCGTAAAATATATTCTACTTGAAAGAATATATCTACTTGAAAGATTATACTCCCTTCGATTGGTTTACGTGTTGGTTTCATCCGTGTGATTTTATATCATTCAGAAATTTAACTAGGCGATCGGTCGATACCGCGTATCAACTCGGAATTGACTACTGTAATTTGTATAATCCATCGCGCTGGACATATTATACGCGTATTTTGCCCGTATTTCCACGAATTAATAACTCAGAAACGAAGCCTTAAACGCAATTTTGTCATACTTGATTTTCGTTGTATTGTTGCCCAAATTCTTATTAACACTCTGTAAACTATATAAACAGTTAACAATATACAGATATAAATAGATCTGGGTTAAAGTCGATCTGGATTGAAATCACGACTACGTTATATATGTCTCCTGCGAAACATACATTCACAGTTCTGCGAATCAATAAAAATCAGCGATTCCGTAGGGTAGAAGGTGTGCAGACGTTCAAGTGGGGCAGAAGGGAACCACTTAGCTGAAACTACAGAAGTCTCGAAGTCAGCAGCTATTCGGCAGACGTCACTGGCGCCAGTCGCCTACCTTAAACCACCCCTTCGCACCCTCCCCGCCTCTGCACCAACAATCTTATTCCCCAAAAGCGTCCTAAGAACTATAAAGTTAGTGGAGGAAAGGTTGGGAGACTATCCTCCTCCGCCGCCCACGTTCCTGTCAGCCAATCGTCCCTTTCCTGCTCGACCTGGCGACTTTCTTTCTCGTCTTTTACCTCTTCCCTTGTCTGTTTCTCCTTTTTTTCCGGTATCTTGCTCGAACTCGACCTTTTCTTTTTCGCTCTTCTTGCTTCACAGTTAAAAAAGATTCCAGTACGGGGTGATTCAAACCTTCGGTTTCGGGAACGTTTAACTCATCGACTGCAAGTTATATTCATCAAATTTTTTCAATTAAAATCATGTGCCACCTAACTTTAAAATGGAAGCTGTCGATTGACGACCGATCGTTTTGTCAGTTGATAAAACTTACTCGTTAACGACCACTCAACTCTTTGACTCCTTCAGTTCGGATAGTAATCAGAAGTTTCTTTTTGGCTTCTTGTTTGGCTCGTTCTGTCCAGACGTATAAAATACAATGGACGCCTAGATATTATAACACAATTTCCTAGCCCTAACAGGACGTCCTTTCGGATTGTACATGGTCCTAGATACCATGCTCATATTTCTATAGGCCTTATTGGCTGTCACTAGTATGTGCTTTTTAGAATCCAAATTTCTGCCTATATGTATTCCTAGATATTTATTACTAGTAGCAGTTTTTATTGCTATTTTTATTAATTATTACCATTACTTCAGTTTTGCGATCGGCTAACTTGAAACTGCATGTTTCCACCCAATTTCTGATTTTAGTCATGGAGATGCCTCCTGCAGTTTCCAATTGTTCGATGTCTTATCTCTGTCCATATTGCATAGTTGATCTATTAGTTCATCATAACACGGACTTACTAAAGATTTTCTATTTGGAAGCTTATAGTTCTATCCGAAAGATGGTCCATAAGGAAACTACTTAGATACCTCGGGAGGTTATTTCTCCCTAAGTTACCGATGATTGCGTTTACAGATATGTATTTTTTAATCACCGTCGCCACCTTGATTTTCTTTTCGATAATTTTTACCTAACATATTACGTAATTTAAAGGCAACCTGCTGTTTGTATCGACAAGCGTTCACAACGAGACTTCGACTGCCCAATATCAAGTCAACGCAGGTCATAAATAAAATCTGCGTTTCCCTTATTCGTGTTGCCAGGAGAATTCCCACACACCCTTTTTTCTTTCGATTTGGTAACAGTGCTCCTACTAACAATACTAATTACTATTATATTAACTATAAATAATAATTGTACTAGTACGACTAGATGACATTAATGAATCTGTATAGTACATTTTCTACAATAGGTGTAAGTGTAGCGTTTCGTATATTTATTACTATGGTCTGTTTATCGGAAGAAGATGCCTGGGAGGTAGGCCTGCCTCGGCGCGTGGCCTGATGGGGATCTAACGCGAGCTGCATATTTCGTGCGACGTTGTCACAGTCTCAATGCCACTGTGTGTCTCTTTCCATCCTCCGGCAATTCGGCACGAGAGTCTCTCACTCAGACGCTCGGTAGACCAACTTTCTTCTTTACCCTGCGATTTCCACGTGTAGCGTTTAATAACCTACGTATTAATTTAATCCCCTTTTAATATGTTGCTCAATATTTGGGTACAATACATTCTTTCAAAAGAAATAAACTCTTTCTTATACATGTATTTTAACTGTTGACGTGTGAAACACCATTTCCAGACAATAGATGATTAACGGGCGCGTGCCGAACGCAGTCCCTACTCCTTGAGATTGTAGGTAGGTCCCTTTCGAGAGGTTTGTAATACGTGCGATGGAAACAGACGACCGTAGACGAAGACGCACGTCGACTGTCGAACGTCATTGGCCAAGACGCGAAGAGTGCGAGAGACAAAAGTGCCGCAGATGTCTCGCGATCGCGACAACACCACGAAAAGGCAGGCCTACCTCCCAGGCATCTTCTTTCGATAAACAGACCTTTTATAACAGATAATTATAAATTCTAAAACTATATAGTAAATTTATTCTTGTAATTATAACATATGTGTACAAACACTTACAAGGAGAGACTCCAAATGTATATCACAAATTTGGTTCAAACTTTTCTCACTTAAAGTATAGACTATGCATAAACAAACCCTAGTGGGATTTCGCCACATAGGCATTCGTTGTTGAAAAAATTAACAATAAACATTTGAAATTATTCTGAAGTAAAAAAACATTTATAAAATTATATTTCATTTATTTATAGGTAAAATATGTCGGACACACATAATAGATATATAACAACTGCAATCATGAATAAACAATATATAAATACATAAATATATATAGATAAAATAATATATACATCCTTTTGCAACTAAAAACATACAATAATTACATAATAATGTGTGTCGAACATATTTTATCCATAAATAAATGAAATGTAATTTTATAAATGTTTCTTTTATTTCAGAATAATTTCAACGGAACAGTAATAAATATAAATCACGTAAGAAGTTAAAAAAAAATAATACATGTAAAACAAAAACCAACCGGATATGCCGGAGTCAAACAGTCGACCTCCGGATTGTGGGATACTTGCTTTAACCGTCACGGCTACACCACTCTTCTATTCAGTGTTTCAAATTATGTCTCATCTTATGCCTTCAAAATGTTTATTGTTAATTTTCTCAAGAAGGAAGGCCTATGTGGCGAAACCCCACTAGGGCTTGTTTGTGCATAATTTATACTTTAAGTGAGCAGAGTTTGAACCAAATCTGTGATAAACATTTGGAGTCCTCTCCTTGTTAGCGTGCCCTAAAGCCAACTACATAGAAGTGGTGGGTTCTGGCTTCAATTTTTTGTTTTTCTATTTTATAATTTTTTATCTCTACCTTTTTCTCAAGACAACGCTTCTCTGTACACGACATTAGGTGTTCTGGCATGAGGTGAAAACACATGCAGGTTCAGATTAGAACTAACATGGGAGCACGCTACGTATAGCTGCCCGTGTGAAAAACAATTCTCGCGTAAATCAATGCCAGCGACCTACAATGTTTTGCTTGATTGGAAACTGAAGACGTTTGAATTGAAATGGCAAATCTGAGAGAATCATGAGAATCCGAGGAATTATAACTATATCTCCTGTAGCATATCCTGTAAGAACAGTTGCCTCTATTATGTAATTTTTTAGGCGATTAACCTGCAAACGCGTTCCATTGCATAATTTAGGAGGGTTAAGGTTTCTAAGTAGAATTATGGGTGCACCAATTTTTAATTTTAATTCATGGCTAGGCATACCTGATGAGTTTAAGGAATTTAAAAATTCTACGGGATAGTGGACAGCGTCGTCTTGATTTATAACTGTATCCACAGACTTATAAACACGCGCTGTCGTTTCGAATTTTTCTAAAACAAAATCATTTATTTTAGTAACCGTATCGTTTTTCGGAGTTAAAATAGCTCGTTCCCGAAACCAAGAAAGGGGTTTATGTTGAAGACTCGCTATGTCCGGATATATAAACTCAACCAATTAATTTAAATCTTTCACAGTCACACACAATTAAGAGTTATCTAACGAAATCTTGCCTTCTTGCTTCGCTAAATCTCCATTACCGAGTTTTAATAAAATATCCGCAAATAAGTTTATGTTATTATTTGAGTATAGTTGTGCACGCATATTTGTTGGCAGGAAAAGTTTCATAACATTAGACCATATGTAGGAATTTTTCAAACATACATTTACTTCATCAGCCCTAGTTCCTCTAGGGATAACTGGTAATGTTTGTCTAAAATCTCCTACGAAAAGAACGATAACACCTTCCATTAATATATTATTATTTCGCAGATTTCTTATTCCTCTATCAAGAGCTTCTACAGATGTTTTATGTGACATTGTGCACTGATCCCATACAATAATTGAACACGGCTGCAGCAATTTTGATATAGCACTTTGTTTAGGAATATTACACACAGCGGTTTGATCCTAACATATATTTAAAAGCAACTTGAATGTAGCATGAGCTGTTCTGCTGCCTTCTAATAATGCATGAGCTGTTCTGCCGCCTTCTATCTACTACAAGAGTAATACGATCCTCTGACCGAACTTTTGTCAATAATAAATTAATTAAAAATGTTTTTCATGTGCCTCCAGGCGGATCCAGAAAGAACACTTTTCCAAGTCGTTCTCGAATACTTGACAGAATATTGTTATATACAGCAAATTGTTCAGTGTTTAATCGCGGTTCGTCTCTGTTTAAAGTTTCTATTAGAACTGCCTTATCATAATTGTCTCTTTCAAATACTATTGATCAAATATAGGTGTGTCTGAATTATCTGGAAGCAGAAGACCGAAGCTTTTTACACTTCTTCCCGACAATAACATAACAATTTGGTCCAATTCAATCAAAGCAGCATTAAAAATATTATCGTTATAGTCGAAATTTTCTCTACATTGTTCCCTTCGAATGCGATGTAAAATATCGTCTGACATTGCCTCTCTATAAACGATTCACCGAAAAAGAAGATCTGAAACGTGGCAAAATGAAAGTAATATGGAAAACAAATACCTTAAGCTCGAAGCAGTGCTGCGTAATGCGGTTTCTGGTAAAGTGTTTTTCCAGTGTTGCATCGTCTTCTAATAATCCCAAAGACGATTCATACGTTATACCGTCTATTGTACGTAAATTTGTGAATGATGTTGAACCTTTGATAACGGGGAGTAATTCTTAAATAATAACAATCCGCGTTATTTGGATCAACGGTATAAACACGCCCGTGGGCATTACTCTTTCTTACACCGGGTTATTCTTCCACGGGAATAACTTGTTTTCGATGTTGGAACTTATTATTATTCCATATATAATATGACGGAACTTTATCGTAAGTAAGTGTCTTCGCAAAGGAATCTGCAGCACACAATTTAAAAAAGGCAGTCAGTGTTGTACTTCGTGGGTTTCACACAACGTCAACAGCATTATTAGTTGTAAACACCTTGACCATTTTTGACAGGAACTGATAAATGAATTATAGCTGGTGCTCTTTCGTAAATTCTGAAACCTAATATTCTCCAGGCAGCTTCACACGTACTTATATAGCGGCCGGACTGAAATTGTTCCACCTCGTTACTGGAATTAATACTAAAAGTAGCTTGATCGCTGCCCTTATTGATATACTTACAAACATACTTTATAGATTTGACTGAACAGCAATATTCTACATTAATATGGGCATCGAAAACTCTTAACAGTACTGGGTCGTATGGTACAATCCAACGGTTATCGACTTGCAATGCACCGGATCGAATTATAGCTGTATGCCCTCCATTGTCGGAACTTAGTCTTTTATATTTGGAATATCCGTCGTCCCCTGTGGAAGTAGAACCTTGAAAACCGCCAATAGTGTCGAGGCGTTCGAATGGTTATTTCGCGCTGGTTGAAGGCTGCCGAATTCGGTAGGAGCCTCATTCCCGAACAATATGCTTTCACGAGATCGTCCAAAGCATATCATGAACGAAATCACATGGCGAGATATCTCGTCCACCGGTGCGATGGGGTTAAAAAAATAAACGTGCATTCGTCTTCTTACGTTATACATAATTTTCCTACTAAATAACAAATGAAAGATGATAAAAAGTATGGTTTTATTTGTTACGTCTTTTTTATTTGCTACTATACGCAGTTTCTTGCGATGCATGCTGACCTACTTGTTCGGAGCTTCGTAGTACAAGCGCAGCGCATAGCCACCGCTAGCGCGGGAACTCGGCTGGCAAACTCGCGCTCTGATTGGTCGCGGTTTTTCGTTAATATCTCGGTAACGAAGCCTCAGTTTACATTGTTGCTAAGGAAAAAGTTGTTCCAATTCACCACCCGAGTGCCCCATTTCCGGGTCGGAGGACATTTTTGGGACACCCTGTATGTCCCCCAAATGTAGGAGCGTCGGAAAAATGAGTGGGCCCAAGCGGGATTCGAACCCACGACCCCCGGCGCCGAAAGCCGAGACTCTACACTCCACGGAGCCCACCTATTTTCCACCGATGTTATTTCCTTCTTCTTGTTGGGTGTGGAGGTCTCGATTCCACATATGACTTCCCCGATGCGCTCTCAATTTCTCTTTGTAACAAAAATTTCAGCGTTACGACTGATATTAATGCCCAATTAGTCCATAATTGTTAATAAAGATTTGTAACCTTCATCAAACACGCATGCCGAAATCCAGGCCGACATTGTAAGAACGTTGATACGACAAAACATTTATTTCGAAGCGAGCTGCCATATATCTACACTTATTAAATGTTTCGTTATAATTTTGAATATTTGTTTCTATGCAACGTGGTAAAACTTCAACAGAAGTCAAGTTTTCATATACTGAATTTACGATTTCTTGTACTTCTGGATTTAATCTTTCATATGCTACATGCGGTCAGCACGTAAGGATCATTAACATGCTTGCAGACTCTATGCTTCTGCCGTTAATTTGTCCGTCGGTGTCTAATTGACACAGTGATAAAAAATTAACGCAATAAAGAGATAAAATGTTAAATTTCCAAATTCTTTAAAATTAATGTCACTGAGCCTCAGCTAAAATTTAACTACACATGACAGAATAGCATAATTTCTTAGGAGAAGGATGTGTCAAATGACACAAGGGACGGATGAGCGTCGATATTTTAGTATTTATTGAGGAATAATTAATCTTTTCAATTTTAATTGCATCCCTATTTTTTATTTCACGAGGAACAATAATTCACTCACATTTTACATATTGTTGGAAACAAACGCCTGTGACTGTTTAAACATAAACAATAAACACTTTTATTCACTGTTCAATAAACAATTTTCTGTTTATCCTGGCAATAAATTCTTCTTACAGCTCAAATCACGTATTCCTAATTTCTTGTATTTTTGAAACTATCAATTTTCTTTCTATCTCGCAAATACAATATAAAATGTTATTAACACTATCATTGTAACATATATATATATATATATATATATATGTTATCAACATCATTTTTTTTCAGAAAATTCCACAAAATCGGACCTTAATCCTATAATAGACAGCACTTCATCGCTGCAAGATCACAATCGGATAAAAGAGAGTGGCAGCCATTGCTTTGCAACACAAATAGTTGGAATTAATCGAACTTGCATCGAGGAAATACTGTACTTCGAGTTTTTATCACTTCGCTATTTCAAACACAGTGTTCCCATGTTTAGTGTAAATTTTTCGGTCCCCTCCGCGGCTTAGCGAACTTTGATGAAAATATTCTAAACTGTGGAATATAGCGGTCTCTTAATTTATTTCTCTTAACACTAAACCTACCGAACACTTCAAAAAGATAGGAATTAGAACAGTATAACTGGTCATTTGACCGTTACTGGTAGGTTTAGTGTTACATAGAATTGGCCAACGAAGAAGGGAATATTTTTACAACATTTCGAAAAAGGTTTAGATAATGGAGGTTTTACAAAATCGTTGGTTCCTCGTCGACTAACCACCACTTTATAATAATCTACAATTAACTTAGTACCTACATATTATATTAACTATTTAATTACACATATAGAAATGTCTACCTACATTCGAAAAAAATTTCTTACTGATAGGATGGTATGATCTTTTTTTTATTGTTATTTTTCAATCAAAAACATGATTGTAAATTATAAGTATTTCCGAGAAAATATATTTTGTAAGGTGGTCAGTAAATTGTGGTACAGCTGAGAAACGGTTTTAAATACATAAAGAAGACAAAAATGTACATGAAAATAAAATTCGTTCACATGAAGTTTATTTTTCAAGAAAATCGGATTCCAAAATTTATCACGCGTACATGTTTTCAAATAGTACTGATTAGTAAATTAGTGATCTTGCAATAATATTTTTGATTCTGCATCGCTCTTGCTAAATCTTAATTCTTAGGTTATATCAGATTAATATGGAAAATTATTAATGTCCTACCATTATATAGTATGTTCCACGTAACTGTTGCTGCAAAATTTCAGGGCTTTTCTTAAACTTTACAATAAATTGTAGGTATTCAACAAAAGATGAATTCTATTTAAGTGTGCATAACTTTCATTAAGCAGAATTTTTTATCTTATGTAGTTGTTTATTGTCCGTTGGCAACGTGATTTTTTTATTGTTTTTGTCTCAGCAGTGAACGCCTTGATATACCGCGATGCTGCGCAAGTTGTGTTGATTTTTTATATATCATTTGTACTTTTTTTGTAATGTATTTACGGTTGTTGAATTTATTATGAGTTTCACTAGCAAAATATGTTGAAAGGATACTATAGTTCGGTTTAAACAATAACGGTTAACATTCACATCTTCGAAAAAGATGAAGACAACAAAATTTCAAATTACAGATATTATACAAACTTAAATACTTCAACTTTTATTGAACACAGTTTTTGATTAAGTTTAAATAAAGTCCTGGAGTTTTTTGGCGCCAGTTACGTGGGAGATGTATACATACTGTGTATTTATAAACTTCGGCACAAGTGAAAATAAAAAATTATGTACAGACAAAGGTCAGTGATACACAATTACATATGTGGTAAACGAGTTCTCAAATTCGATTTTCTGAAGGTGAAAGTTTGTATAAGAAAATTTTACTGTAAATTTTGGTTCTGTTCCTACCTACAAAAAAAACACTTTCTCGGTTGTATCACGATTTATTTGCCTCTCTGCATACACAAAGAACGAAAGATCTGAGCAGATATCATAGGCTTACAGTATTTCGACGTTCAGGGTGCCTCAAAATTAATGATATACTCCGAAAACTAGCGAACCTTTTCGAAACACTATATCGAGAACTTGAAATATTCTTATACAAAATTTTTTATTTCATGTAAAATTAACAATAGTAATATAATATAATATAATATATTATAATATAAAATAATATAATATA
>NW_015373923.1:10110628-10133382 GCF_001272555.1 Dufourea novaeangliae
TATGTCAATGTAATGTAATGTCTATGTCAATGTAATGTAATGTCTATGTCAATGTAATGTAATGTCTATGTCAATGTAATGTAATGTCTATGTCAATGTAATGTAATGTCTATATCAATGTAATGTAATGTCTATGTCAATGTAGTGTAATGTAATGTAATGTAATGTCTATGTCAATGTAGTGTAATGTAATGTAATGTAATGTCTATGTCAATGTAGTGTAATGTAATGTAATGTAATATAATATATAATGCAATAACGGATCACAAATTGAAGTTTGAAGAAATGTTAATTCGGCCAAAACTATATTTCATTTAATTAATAATTGTGTTACAAATCAATGAAAAAGTGTTACTATTTTTTCAATGCTTGTTTTAAATTTCATTTTGAATACACGTTTTCGACAAAAATGCGGTACATGTAACATTCTCCTTAAAAAATCTTGGATGTCATGGAAACTTATTTGGAACAAATTTGTTAGTTATCTAAATTATAGTTACCTTATATGTAGTTAATATTATAGTTAATAATTAATAAGAAATTCTGTTTATTCTCCAACAATCTCGTTTCCTTTTTCTTTTTCAATTCACATTATCTAAAAGAATTTGTCAATAATTCGATTTATATCACAAATTTTGAAACACCCCCTATAGTTAGTATAAAATATTCAAAATAGGTGTGCACGAAAACGCGTGAACAAGCATATACTCTGTCAACAATAAATGGTATTATTCCGATAGAAGACTTTGTACATACGGGTAATATACACAATTATAATAACTACCGATGCATCAATATCCCCCATCTGCGTATCGTATTACAACGTCGAGATGAAATAGGTACGTATACAATTTGCGTGAACGGTGTGGTACCATTTAAAGAGCAAATTGAATGGAAACATATAAACAAATACGTCAACTGACACTCATGAATTATACACTAACTTTGATCTTCGAACTTTTTGAAATATGCAGTAAATTATCGAGAAGTGTTCGAAGGCTCGTCGGCACGGACTGTTCAGACGTCATCCCCACCACTGGATAGGGAAGAAGGGTTGTAACACCAGTCAAGCACCCAGTGATGGGGATAACGATTGAACTCTATGCCGAGGAGATTTTGAACACTAACCGATGAGTTTCTGTAGTAAGCTCTGTAGTACGAAGACTTCTTTCTTCGACGAATGAACCACCACTGAGATTAATTAGACCATATTAACCCATAGAGGACAAGGTGACCGATAACTATACCTTAACACGTTCCCTACCAGTGAATTATTTCGGTAATATTCGTCACAGACTACGCTACATTTTCAACATTCTATTCAATGGAACATCCTTACCTTTTTGATCGGAAATTATAAATACACAAAACAGAGATAATGACTGACTCAAAATATAGGTGAATATTGGAAAACCTATTCCACTTTTATCTCAGAAAATACGCTGACATGGAAATCGGAGTGTCACACATATGTGACACTGGTAGCGAACGTGTTAATATATTTCATTAAGAAATAAAAAAAAATCGTTACATCGATCTTTAACCTGACATTTAGTTACGTTACCCGATTAGCGTATTAAGAAAGATACAATTGTATTTCTCATAGGGCCAATATAATAGAACAAGGCTATCTATGAATATTCACATATTACGACTATCATAGTCACCATTTCCTAAGATCCAACCTAGGTGTTAGATCGGGACATTGTACCACTGTATTCATCATAGAGCCAACACAGGACAAACAAATCCTCTAAGGGTGAGCAGGGTCTTAGATCATTCGTTGGCGACCAAAAAATTCTTCTAACAAATAGTACTTGACTCACCGATGAGCAGTTCCCTGAACGGCCTGGGATTCCCTCGACCGTCCAGCGGCTTATATGACAAGGGGAAATGAGGGCGCCACTGTTAGTGTACCCACGAGGGAGCCGCGGCTGGAGTTGCGGCGTTACTACCGGTTGCGTAGACCCCTGCGTTTGTGTTACTGGCTGTCGTCCCGACCACGTTGCTCTGAGACCCGTTCTGTCCTACATTCCTATCGCTCACCTGAATTGCCGCAGTGCTTATCACGCCCTGCTGGAAGTTGAAATCCAGAGTTCCGTCCATAGACAGCTCGTGTTTGATCACCTGAAAGGAGGATTGAATCCTTCATGTATTATGCATCGACAAATATAGTCTTCTCAATAGTAGTCTTCCCACTGTATAGAAGTACTTTGTCCACGTTCTTATAATCGTACCCACACGAAACCGTAGGAATAATTATGTGTAGATTGATGATTTTATACGTTTATAGTAAAATAGCATGTAAGATTACCTAAACCTGAATACAGTAAAGTGCATAATAAAATTTAATGAGGCTTTTATTTTATTTTTTGTAAGTTAGTTTGTATAAAACAGCCAATAAGGTTACAGTTTACTAATGACTGCAAGAAACGATAAAAGTAGAAAAGTGTACTAGCCAGTAAAACGATCGCAACATCGCTCGTTATAAATGCGTAGCACTTTCCAAATGGTGCGATTACAGGGAGTTAATGCTGTATATGTATCAGGCTGGTCTACGCAACCTGTTCACCTTGAATAACTTCTAAAGTATGCATTGCATGAAAAAATTTGTTATAGAAAAGTTGTATGGTTTGGAGGGATACATTATGTATTTGTTTTGTAAGTGGATGCGTTTCGAGGTTTGAAGGTCAACTTCGTTTTTCTAAACGGAATACTATATTTTTTTTGCCAAAATATCGAAGAGAGTTAAATTTTGAGTAAAAAAGTACTAACCTTTATTAGCTGTGAACCTAATAATTAGACTGTGGATTTTATGCATTTATAGCTGACAGGTCTCTGTAACATTCGATGAAGGGCAAAATTTTCGTCAAATGCAACGAGTTATCTACTTTTTTTTTAGCCCAATGAGATACTTAAAGGAAGAAAAAAATTCTGACTTTTCTTTTTGTCTTTATGAACAACGTTTTAAAATGTGATTTTGCATAAAAATCCGCAATCTACTAATAATTAACGAATAATTTCATTTTGTTTCTTGAATATGGTCCGTGCGTAATATCAAGTTGGAGACTCAGTATCAGTAAAGATTTCCGTAAGATCGCGGAGTTTACATGACAATGTTTATCAACATGACCGATTCTGCGTATGGAATCGTAATCGCTTATTCTGTCCGTGATTCAGTATTGAGCATATCATGAGTGTTTATACGTAACTATCTCAGTAAGATAAAAGCAAAAATGATATTTAGTAATTGTGAAAAGGTGGATATGCTTTTAGTGTATGGTGAGTGCCGTAGAAATGCAATAAGTGCTATAGCTATGTATGCCCAAAATTTATTCTAAACGAAAGCAATCATGTGGATTAATATTCGAGACTTTGTACATCATTAGAGCAGTTTCCTCGTTGAATAATAGATTACATCAGTATATTAATGTAAATGGACACCATTTTGAACACCTACATTAGTGAATGGAAGAAGTCTTAAGGATAAGGTAAGCAGGAACCTTTGATTTACTGTTGAAGTACACTCTATTAGATATACATCATAACCGGAAAATTATATACGTTTGAGTAAAATTTTTTAATAAACAACGGCCTCGAACTAAAACCAACACAACACTACTTAGGGGGATGACCTCCACAATGTATTAAAAACTTGTAGAAATCGAAGGTTGTCCCTTTTTATGAATATTTACCTACAATTACAAATATAATTGTCTTGCGCAACTACAAGTACGAAGTACTTATGTAATTGTAATCGTCTTCCATAATTACAATTCACAATTACATTGTAATTACATTATAATTGTAACAGTCTTGACATTACATTGTAATTGTGAATTGTAATTACAATTATATTGTAATTGCAGTTGCTCTGCGATTGCATCTGGTAATTACAATCGTAATCGAAGTTAGCTGTTTTAGCAATTACATTATAATTGTTATTTAGATTTTGTGCTTAGATTACATTTTGCCCAACTCTGTTCCGAAATACATGTTTCGTCGAAGAAACGTTCTTAATACTTCGGCCTGATTTCAGCATGTGTATTTAATGAAGGATGCAAGTCTTTATTAAGAATTATAGACTTATTGGACATTAATATGAGTCGCTACGCTGAACATTTTGTCATCAAGAGAGAGTGAGACCGCATCGTGGAAACCAATTGTCGTAGCACGAGCGCATCAAAAAAAGCTAGAGTTGTTCGAAAAAAAGAAAAAAGCGAATTCGAAGTAGAATATTAAAGGAAGTATGGGTTGTTGCATGGTACAGGAATAGCTGATTAGACGTAAAACGTTTTAACATTGCTCTATATACACATGAATAACTCGAGAATGAAAAAAAAGCTTTAAATACATTATTCTCAAAAGGTAATTCTTTTTATGGGCGCCATGAAAAAAGTTTAGTTATAATACACTTTTTTTGATAGACAAATTTTAGCGTGAAAAGATCCGTTTTTTTACAACATCTGTCTAAGCACGTGCCAAAAATCGTCAGATTGTTCTTTTTTTTGGATTACGGATAGGTAAAGCGATAACCATCCATATATATTTTAAGAATATTTTTAGTTTTTTTGACTGGAAACTAACCACTCTGGCAAGGAAAGACACGCCGTGGATTTGGGGAAACGCCCAGAAAAATGCGGTCGCGAAAATAAGAGAAGCCCTCTCTACACGACCAATATTTGCGATCTTTGATGGTACACTCTCCGAACTGAATTGCATACTGACGCTAGTGCACTGGGGTTGGGTGTTATCTTGTTTCTATTCAGTACTAAGGGTAAACAAGTGGTTGCATATTTCAGTAAGAAAACGACTTACGATCAAAGTAAATACTGTAGGAGCGTTGGAAAAATGAGAGGGCCCAAGCGGGATTCGAACTCACGACCCCCGGCACCGAAAGCAGAGACTCTACTCACTACTCCACGGAACCCTCCTATTTTCCCAAGATGTTGTTTGCTCCTTTGTTGGGTATGGAGTTCCCGATCCCACAATACAGTTGGATCCCACAATAAGTTTGGAACTCGAGGACCACCGCTGAGGGTAGTTGGGGGTGGTTGTTATTATGCAACACACTTGCCAAAATACATCTCCATAGTCCTCAGGATAAGTAGGTGAATCGAAGTCGGACACTGTCGCTGGCATAGGGACGGGGTACACCGAACGCACCCATAATAGCGAGTCGGCAGTGTTTAATTTCGATAGACTAGTTGGACATTAAGGACAATGGAAAAGGACGTGCGGTCACATATCGAACTGGAAGGTTTAGACAAGAGTTCCAACCAGTGAAAGAGAATAGTTGATAAAGAACAGGATCGTTCATTCGGGCCGGAGGGCCGGGGGGGGGCATATCAGGTTTGTACTCTTCGGAGGCCTGGTCGTGCCATTGCGTAGTTTTATACGCGAGGAGGCCCGGATGCGATACCGGATAACAAAACGTATACTGGTAAACCGAGTCTCGGAAGAATGAAGAGCATCGCTTCGCGAGTTATCGGCCCGAAGAGATTTGTAGAATCGTATTTCGGAAGGCAATCCATAAGGATGTGGCACCGAACGTAAAGCATGGCACTGCTGAAACAAGACTACATCGGCGATGGATCATGGGGCGACTGGCATTCGCTGCAACGATCCGTGGTACGTCTGAGAGAGAGGGCATCAACCTTAGGGAAGGGTACGTTTTTATAAGACCCAGAACGCGGTGGTAGTCCCTGATGAAACTCATATTCACTCCTTGTGGAAAATTGCGGCGAAGTCTGGCGGACTATCATTCGACGTCGCGTTCCTTGTCATTTCTGAGGGTGGGCGTTGGGAGCGGGGTATAATCGTTACACGGGATCTACTCTTATCAGATAGTCTTTCACTATCTTAAATTCATTACCCAGCTGTAGCGAGACAAATTCACAATCCCTTCGAGAATTCTCCGAATGGAAATTCACGTATATCCTTGGACATGATACGTAGTGCGAACCCGATCACGTCTCTCCTAGAGATTGGCTAGCATGGCACCTCCATCTATTTATCTGGAACGTCGGCGTTCTCTCCTTGACCTTGAGTACGGGGGGTCGTAATTTTGAATTGGGTACCAGTGGTGGGGAGTTCCTGAATTATTCGGGACATAGGCAGGTAACGACAGGGGCTTGAAATAGGCGATACAGCTCTCTCTCGATGATGACGTGACTTACGATGATTACCATCCTGGTACAGACTCGGTCTGCGGATGAAGCAAAGAGTAAGCTGGTACTTACTTTTGAAGACGAAGGCTCGGTGGCCCCGACGTTCATATTCATGTAGATTACACATTAGGTAGGGATGGGACGATCCTAGTGATTCACCGCCCCCCGCACGAGTACTTCACTTCCTCCATGTGGCCCGGGCCTTAAAAAGTTGGAGCGGTTGGAAAGTCGGGGGAAATGTCCTCCTCGGGTAATGTCCACGGTAATCTCAATTGCATGACTATGTGATAGCTACCGACGCCAAAATCAAAACTGGGCCTTGGAGGGGAGTAGCAAAATTCCCCTCTCCCGGGAGACCATGTTCTAAACTAAACTAAACTAAGTAGTGGTGTACATAGCGATGGGTAACTAAGCAGCTCGAGCTACTCGAAGGAGCTCGGGTGACAGGTTTATGATCTCAGCGGAGACCCAAGGCTCTGGCACGCGAGGGCGAAGGATGTTATCTGGCCGCCGGCAACCGACCCTCGGTGTACAATGTAACACACGGAGCGAATCACCCATGAAAAAAAATTTTAACTTTTACTCCTTTCAGTGTACTTTCTTAAAAATATTATGAATAAATGTAGGAGATTCTCTTGATGAAAATAAGTCCAAACCCGTCATAAATCGGACTATATTTAATAACATAGAATTCGTATCGCAACATAACGTATGAATAAAAATTGTTTTCCTTGCAATTTTTCAGATTTTTTGGTGAGGTGCGTCGTGCTTAGAACAATGAAAAACCGATTTGTTTGACATTTCTTCCATAAAAAAGTAACTTATACGTTATAAAATATAGTCCGATTTATGTCGGGTTTGGACTTATTTTCATCAAGAGAATCTCCTACATTTATTCATTACATTTTTAAGAAAGTACACTGTACTAAACATATAATAAGCGTTTTACAAGAGGATCCCCCCTTAACAATGTTCCCCAACTTTTCATGAATTTCAGACGTATACATTTCATTTTTAATGTCTTTTCGAACATTTTCATGGAAAACATAGTTACTTAAATTTATTTTTTAAAATGGGGGTTTTGAAGTCTAATTCGACTGGTCTACGGACCCTTGAGGAGTTTTCGTGGACGACGATGAAGGGACCTCCAGCCTCCCGATTGAGGAGGGTGATTCTTGGATCTACAGTCGTTTGACACGTACTGTTCGAGACGACGCGACGTAGCAAATATATGTATATTGGTATATACCATCACTGCGTGCGCGAGTTTAATTTGCACCTTTAATTCATTTTGTGTACTACAGTTTTGAATAAAATTTTATTTGAATAAACTTCGAATAAAAGGTGCGAATAAACCGAATTTATTCAAATAAGAATTATTCGAAGGAACCAACGAATAAAGATTACGTCATCTGTGACACGCACCATCGGCACACACCAGCGGCGCATACGTGCATGAGTGAATGTGTGAGTGCAGTGTAGGGAGTGAAGCGAAGAATCGTGATGACAGATGCGTAGAAATATCGAAGTTATTTAGAATAACGAATAACGCTACACATTTATTTGTGATCAACGAATAATTTTTTGTTGAATGAAATCATTATTCATCATTCATAAATAAAGTCCGGGACTTGCGTTATTTTTTGTTTATTATTAGAAATAAAATTTGCTCAAAATCCAGGGTTTGTTAGCATTAGGCGAATTTAAGCAATTATTTACGGTAAAATTCATTATAATATGACGCTTTACAATATCCTACTTAGAAATTATTTTAATGAAATAAAGATTCACTATGATGTAATAATTAATTAATTGAAGTCATTCGTGCTGTACTTGAGAGTTCGAGAAATTTAAAAAATTTGATACTATAACAGTTTCCATTTTTCTTTCGGGAAAATATTTGAAGATTATAAAAATAGATTAAATCATGAGTAGATGTCAGTATGAAATTGTAAAACATTATTATGTAATAACTATAATGAAAAACTTGTTATACCTATGAGAAAGATTTTGCTTCCCCTTCTTCTTAAATAATTTTTTTCCTATCCATGGAGGGGAAGCCGTGTCGCTTACTCCTGACATTTATTTGCTGCGGAGTTATTCAGAATAACGAATATTGAATAACGAATAACGAAAAAAGACTCGCTATCGAATGATATACCATAAGTTCCAATCGGTCTAAGTGCACTTTTGATCCCCGTATCCTGCTATACTGTCTAAGACAAAGGGGCACAAAATTATCTAAAATATCAAAATTAGTAGGCAGAAGCCGAAGTGTGGTTTGAAATTTATTAAAGAATTCTGGCAATTACAGCAAGAAGGAAGGGAAGAGTCATCCACGTGCCGTAAGTGACCGTGAATTGTGTGAAATTTTAAAAGTTGCGTCCAATTCGACGTTGACATCACGATAAATTATACAGGGTGTCAAGAAACTACATGTCGCGGCTAACATAACCAGATTCTACACCTTTGGTTTAGTGGAAATTCAGGTAAAGCATTTCCGAAAAATCGGCCTTGAACTTGAATTTGAAGATCAAATTTTTGTATCATTACACTATGTTTTACTGATCGTGAGGATAAAAAGTCTGAAAGGAACCATGGGTCGGAATTCAACCGTCCTCTTGGAAAATGATGTTCAAGACTCATTCATTTTTGTCATATGATGGTGTTGGTGAAATAGTAGGGATTTTTCATATTTAACTTTATCTTTTATAGGATGACCTAGAATAAAACTTCGAATATCTTTCGGCATTTCTCTGAATCGTCGTACGCCGAGCGCCAACGAGCTGGGGTCGACATTGGGCGTTTAGAGTGTGTCCCGCGTTTTAAGTTTTGGGGTCATTGTAGCGGTGGCCTCTCGTGCCGCCCGCGGGGCAGCCAGGGCCGAGGGGCGGGTACCATCTTTGTCGCGGTCGGCCCACACGGAGATAGCGTCGAGTGGGGACCCCTCGAGGCTGTAGGTAGGAGGAGGCGGTCAAAAAGAAAGCAGTTATTGTTGGTGACGTACGTGACAACACATACAAGGTGGATAAATGTAGATAAATTCGTATTTTAGCAAGATAATGCAACCATGCATACTATTCAAATTGTGAAAACTTATTTTCATACACACTATATCGAAGTTTTGCAATGGCCGGTAAGATCACCAGATTTAAATACGACCGAGAACGCACGGGGACAATTATCTCGTTATGTACATCGAGGTGGAAAGTAATTTAATTTCTTGAAAAAGTTAAAAAACGCAATTGTGGAATGCTGGAATTCCATTTCGAAGAATTTAAAAAAAAATTGTATACAAAAGATAACCTAAAAGTCTACTGGAAGTCCTAGAAAAAAGGGGAAAATTTATATACTATCAAAATTTGAAGAAAACACTTGTTTTTTAATTAAATTATCATTTTGATTCAACATCTCCTATCTTTTTGTTGCACTTGTTTTTCAAATAAATAGTTACCATTCGAGGAAAATAGCTTAAACAGTTGTCGTTTTTTGCATGTTACTAAGAAAGGGTTACCCTGTATTCATCTATATACAAAATCTTTATACACATCATTGGCTTGCGAAATGCACGAAATATCCAGGGATGTTCTATCATTTTGTCGCGGAGTGTAAGTGACTATATGAAAAGTAAAGTAAGATTGCGAAGTAATTAAAAAAGGATGACAAAAATTAAAATGAATATAAACAATTCGAGTGACTAACGTTACAATGGAAACCTACTTCTTCAACGTTACAGTCAAATCCACCATGCAACGATTCGATGTTGATATTCAAATCGTCGAGAATTGTGGAATTGTTGAGTGCTCCCATTAACTGTCCCATCATTGTGCTCGGTGTGGAACCACAAGTAGTCGGTGTCTGTGATGGGCTAGATCCCGTTGTACCCGTCTGCGACTGCTGTTGTTGCGGTTGTTGCCGTTGCTGTTCGCACTGTTGCGTCTGCATCATGTACTGAAGAGCCTGTTGTTGACTGCTACCTAAAGCCGTGGGACTTGTTTCACTTTGCTCATAAGACGGTGAAATTCCGGCCACTGGACTCAGATTCTAACAATTTGATTAAAAAAAACAGGATAAATTCAAATAGTATACTTAACAGTTCAACTAGTGGATTCAGGTTTGTATACTTCTTTTAACTTAAAGGCCAGGATGCATTGAAATACACTCCGCACAATTAAGGGATCACCTCTCCGAACAAAAATGGTCGTATCGATATAAGTAACAAATCGTTTGGGAGTGCGGAATCTCTACTTTCATATTCTTCTCAAGATTTCAGTTGCATTGCTTCTTGGCAAAGTTATAGCGAAATAAAGAGCACTTGGACAATTTAAAAAAAGGTTGTTCTACTTTGAAATATTAGATGGAATGAATAAAATGTTTTAGACAAGTTACATTTATGCCAGTCGAAAACGATCACCTTCATGTGTAAAATGAGTGTTTGTCGATTATTGAGCGATATTTTTGGCTGAGTTATTCAACTTTGAAGCACAAATCGTCCTTTTGACTTTAATTGCTTCTAGGAAGCGAAAAAATCATTGTAGAATATTCAACAAAAAAGCAATAGAGAGACCAGTCTTTTGCCTTTAAGACGTACATCTTGCTTTTTCAATTTAACTAACAGTTCGATGTATCAGATCCTTTCAAAAATAGGCTTCAAAATTGCACAAATTCCATTTTTTCTTTAAATCGCTATATCTCGGCCAGGTCATGATCTTGACATCATTTTAAAGCTGAGGGTCTGACGATTCGACTAAGTCGTAGACGAATCCGCTGCGATAATGTTTTAGCAATGTCCTCTATGTTTAAAGTCATCGATTCGCATAAAATAAGGCTACAGACGCAGTTTGCCGCACAGACGTTCCGCTTGCGCGCTCTCTATTGTTCGTATTCTCACCCGTCGACATACGGGACTGTTATCCAAAATCGAGGTGGAAATACACCATATTAAGATTTTAAATTACGCGCGAATTGAACCACCCACCCACACATCCACACATGCACTATGGTCTGTTTTTCGAAAGATGATGCCTGGGAGGTTGGCCTGCCTCGGCGCGTGGCCTGGAGGGGATCTAACGCGAGCTACGTATTTCGTGCGACGTTGTGACGGTCTCAGTGCCACCGTGTGTCTCTTTCCATCCTCCAGCACTTCGACACGAGAGCCTCTCGCTCAGACGCTCGGTAAACCAACTTCCTTCTTTACCCTGCGATTTCTACGTGTAGCGTTTAATAACCTACGTATTAATTTAATCCCCTTTTAATATGTTGCTCAATATTTGGGTACAATACATTCTTTCAAAAGAAATAAATTTTTTCTTATTCATGTATTTTAACTTTTGACGTGTGAAAACGTTCAGCGTCTCGTCAACATTCTCCGCCATTTCCAGACAATGGATGATTGACGGGCGCGTGCCGAACGCAGTCCCCACTCCTTAAGATTATAGCTAGGACCTTCTCAAGAGGTTTGTAATACGTGTGATGGAGACAGACGACCGTAGGCGAGGACTCACGTCGACGGTCGCACGTCATTGGCCAAGACGAGAAGAGTGAGAGAGACCCAAGTGCCATAGGTGTCTCGTGATCGCGGCAACATTGCGAAAACTCGGGCCTACCTCCCAGGCATCATCTTTTGGAAAACAGACCATAGTTTAGTTTAGTTTAGAATGTATCTCTCGGGAGAGAGGGATGTCGGTATCCCCTTCCGAGGCCACAGCTCGGCCCATGCGCACTAGCTATCACAAAGCCCCGCAATTGGGGCTAGGGTAGACGTTACCCGGGGAGCGTTTTCCCCCCGACATTCCCACCGTTCCACCTTTTTTAGGCCCGGGTCACATGGAGGTTGGGCGGTACTGGTGCGGGTGGTGGAAAGTCACTAGGATCGTCCCATCCCTACCTAATTAATAAGCTGTGAAGTTGAGGTTGGGGCAACCGATCCTTCGTTTATGCACACAATCAGACACATCTGCACATATAAGAGGCATAAAGCCGATCGAGCAACCTTCATGCCGTACCTATGTCTTGGGTGATACCAATGCCGGCGATAGTGTATTCAAAGCTGAGTTAGGTAGTCGCCGAAGTCAGAGCGGAACTTTTTGCTCATCAATAACTTTGAATATAGTGGACATTGCTAAAAAATTATCGCAGCGGATTTATCTACGACTTAATCGAGTCGTCAGACCCTCAGCTTTAAAATGATGTCAAGATCATGATCTTGCGGTCATCCCTGGCCGAGGTACAGCGATTTAAAGAAAAAATGGAATTTGTGCAATTTTGAAGCCTATTTTTGAAAGGATCTGATACATCGAACTGGTAGTCAAATTGAAAAACCAAGATGTACATCTTAAAGGCAAAATACTGGTCTCTCTATTGCTTTTTTGTTGAATATTCTACAATGATTTTTTCGCTTCCTAGAAGCAATTAAAGTCAAAAGGACGATTTGTGCTTCAAAGTTGAATAACTCAGCCAAAAATATCGCTCAATAATCGACAAACACTCATTTTACACATGAAGGTGATCGTTTTCGACTGGCATAAATGTAACTTGTCTAAAACATTTTATTCATTCCATCTAATATTTCAAAGTAGAACAACCTTTTTTTAAATTGTCCAAGTGCTCTTTATTTCGCTATAACTTTGCTAACAAGCAACGCAACTGAAATCTTGAGAAGAATATGAAAGTAGAGATTCCGCACTCCCAAACGATTTGTTACTTATATCGATACGACCTTTTTTACCGGAGTTATGACCATTTGAACATTGCCCCTTTTTTCGGGTTCGAAGAGGTGGTCCCTTAATTGTTGTGCGGAGTGATACATAACCATAGATACATAACCATGCAAGCGAACAAGAAAAGATGAAGACAGCGATCTCATTAATCGAATAACTTAGGAGGCCTGAGCACGAAATTATTCATAGATTGTACAAATAAAGAAAAAGTGCGTCGTATGGAAAAATATATGTACAAGCAACAGAGTGAACACATAACGCTTGTCTTATGAATAATGCGATAATACTACTAATTTTTCAATAAAGATATACGGATTAGGTAATTATAATACAATTACAAGCTAAATGTAATAAATAAAACGTGACACTTTATTTTCGTTTATATCAGCAATGTATAGAGTATTTAAAAAAATAAGAACTTGGTGCAATGTTTACACTTTGGTACAGCAATAACGTTCTTCAAATCAAGGTTTTAAATTAATATTTCGCCTGTGTCAGCTACAAGAGTGCCACCACGCCCGTGTTTCCCATTGTCAAACTTTGTGTAGCTTTTACTTTCCTGATATTTCGTTTTGCTTTACTGTTTTCTTTGCATTTGCCTCTACAGGCTATCTCACGGTCTTGTGAGAGCCTGGCTGTCGTCATGCACGTTTGGCAACCATGTTCGGACGACGTCCAGTCTTCTTACTTCTACATCTAATTTCATTAAGTTTCCTTAGGTGTTCCCAAGGTTCTTTCTGTATTCAGTTTTTTCTACATCAGTTCCTACTCTCTGTTTCGACTCTTTAATTACCTCTTGCAGGGTTTCGCGGAGGCTTAGGGCGCGTGCACACTTGGTGAGCTGCTTGTGTAGGCCTTATTGTGCGCTAGTCTGTTCTTATTTCCACTTCGGTACTTTCTCCGTTTTTCCGGCATTTCCAGGATGCTCTCTTACATCGTCTAGCTTTCTCTTTACTCTGTCTATGTTTTTATTTTCCATCCTTTCTTAAACTCGCGCGAAACAACGGAACGGATCAGTCTTGCCGCATCTCGACAGTGCGCGAGTCATTGTTACGCGCCTGTTAGCGATTACGCTATTCTCTGTAACCTAAGACAGTTTAAAAAACATTCACAGACTCTTTGGAACTAATATTATGTGCCATTGTGTTTACTACCAGCCTGGTAGTAAACATACGCTCCAGTTGACCTGCGCAGACCGAACTGTTAAGGCGAAACTGATAATCCAACCGGAACGTGTGTAGCGGACTTAACTCGGCGCAGTCGATTTTCTTGGAAGAGATGTCTCGTCAGCCACACGGCAGAGATACAACGATGCCGCTAAATAAACACAGACGGACTTCCAACTACGGGGAGCTCCTTGGGGCTTGCAAATTGCGAGCCTATTATTCTGTTCCCGAACATCGTATAGGCAGGTCGAACAAAAGTTATAAATTTCAGTTAGTGTGTTTTCCTATTATTTATCTATACATAAAGCGCGATTCAATTTTGTTAAAGACTCCTTAAATTAAATAAATTGATTGACAAATTTTGATTTGAAAGCCGATGTTTTACTATTTTTGCCGTACGTTTCAGGTGTCCGTCCTACTGGAATACGAATTCTTCCCCCCATATATGCAATGGAATCAACAAGTGATGATAAACCATTTTCTAAAATAATGAAATATTGCTCTTTGCATATGACACCTTCAATCTTAAATCAAGGTCCACCACTTCTGTGTGTAAAACAACCCCAACACTTAATCGAGCCTCGCCCGAATTTTATTTTTTGTTTTACTTCAAGTGTTTAATTCATTTCTTCCAATATCAATTAGCACCAGCGGCTTCCATTCGTCTCAAATCGTTAATTTTTGTTTCATCGGACCACATCACTCTCTTCCAATTAGCAAATACGGTCTATTCTTTGAATTCCAATATCAATCAGCACCAGCGGCTTCCATTCGTCTCAAATCGGTTAATTTTTGTTTCATCGGACCACATCACTCTCTTCCAATTAGCAAATACGGTCTATTCTTTGTATGTACAATACTTCGTTGATCACTGTCAAACTGGTCCTACAGGATTTATGTCATGGCGATACCATGGGGGAGGGGGGTGGGGTGGGTGGCATGAAACCTGTCAAACGCATACATTGATGCTGCGGCGCGTCGTAGTGACTTCCCTTTTACGAGCCGGCAGGTAAGCGTTCAGAAACCAAAAAAAGATAACATGACCTGGTATCGGTGAAACAGCACTAACGCAACAATGGAACTTGTTTAATTTCAGGTCTTTTTTAATTAAACTTTTGCTCACTAGTAAAAGTATTGGTGAGATTTTTCTGATTAAAATGATACCAAACACGATGTAATTTGCATCCTATTTACTTATGTAAAATAGGTTAAAAATTCATATTTTATCCTTATTACTTCTGGTAAATTACAAACACGGGTTATTAGACACATTTAAAATAATAATAGCATAGGTTTTTCGTGTATAATACTGTAAGCCTTACAGTGTAAGGTGTAAATCGTGTGTACCAGTGAGTGAGTGAGGGAATGTGTGGCGTACGTGCGCGTGTGTGTGCGTGTCTGCGCCTTCCCGAATATTTAAATAAAACAAAACACACATTTTCTCTCTATCTGTGTCGCATTTATGTGTATGAAAATTCTGGAACATATCGATTTAAAGCAGCTGGAACGCTAATCGATAATATTGATTTTTAAGACATCTGGAATTTTCACATCGCATGTGGCGTAATGAAAAGTGAATGTGTGTGTGTGCATGCATGCTGCTCTGAAAAGTCCTGAAATATTTCAGAGTCTTGACAACTGATAAGCGAAAGCGAGGACCCAAAAGGCTTTCCCTGTATCACGGTAATTCTTCCAAAAACTGAGTAAACAGAAGCATGTTTCTAATTCATTAAATAAAGCTTTGATGCTAATTTCTCTTAATTCTGTAGGACAAAGCTGCAGTTTCAGATTACGCAAAGAAAGAAACAAAGGCATGCGTGTTTGTCGATAATCGATATAGAACTAATTGTTTATTGCGTTACCGGGACCTTTATATAGGTGATACGTGGAGTCGCGTGCACAACGTAGTGTCATCTGCCGAAGAGGCGGTTCCTATGTAATGGGTTAACATTAAGAATTCTGCCTGACAACTGTGGAATATCGTTCGAAACTTCCAGTATTCGCGGGGTCGACGGTTGGGCGCTGGTATTATTATTACTTTGCCAACATATTTGTATACATAATCCGTGGGGCATTGGAATTCGACCTTCAGAAGTTGTGGGCGTTTGTAGTTGGGGCCGAGAAATTGATTGCCGAGTTAGCGGTCGGCTCGGTGGTTGATTGTACAAAAAGCGTTCTGTCGTGGTCTCGTTACTATACAGGTCTCCCATCCATTGTTTAACTCCTTGAGCGACTTGCTGTGCCTCCACGAGCATAGGCGAATCTTGCGCAAGTAGAATTTTGGAAATTTCAAGTGTAGGATGTTTAATGTACAGGTACTTAGCTGTTTCATCTACTTCCCTCACGGCGATATCCGTCATTGGCGGCTGGGCGTGCTTGTTCTGCACAGCGTATTTTAGTTCATTCTGTTTCTGTCTGGACACCATATTGTACATGCGCATATTTCCCTGTGTCACTCTTTTCCAAGGCATTACTGAGCTATTTACTGAATATGATGGCGCCACATGTCGCAGCGTAGCGTACAGATCGTCATACCTGTCTATTGGGATGTGCTGAATACTCCTTTCGGCGTGTCCTTATATTTTCTTCGCCTGGTTCAGCTCGGGCAAGATATCCGGTTGAGAGCAGCGCGTGCGAGCTCTTTTGACTGCATGTATACAGCCTTCGACACCTGCGTCGTCTCCACCTTTTAGAACACAAATTGTTCTAATCGTTTGGCTGGCTGTGGCCAGTAACCCGGGTCCCTTTTGTGCTAGTGTATGCTGAAGTTCCGTAGCCCCGCCCTCCAATTCCTCATCATCTTCTGGGTCATCCACCGACGTTTGGCTCCTTTCTCAGTCATAGCTCTCCCTACTGCTTTAGTGAGAGCACGAATCTTTCCTCTTCCGTGTTCATTTTCTGTCATCAGTACCTCCATGTTGTTCCCCAATTTCTTCATTTGTTCGGCTAAATCGTTTAGCGTTGCTTCTGTATTTGCCATGGCGTTTTATATAGGTTAGGAATCGAAGTGATAATGCGTTACGGATTACAATATGTGATAAAGTCCTCTCTGACTCACCTTGGAGTTCCCATAGAATCTCTTCTAGCGTTCTCTCTTTCTTAACTAGCTGTTTCCCATTTTGAGCATCCGTAGAGTTCGGCGTCTACTTTAGTCCGTAGAAGTTTTGGCTGTTTGCAGGGAAATACTTTCCTTCACTAGTGTCTGATCCAGGCAGGATCGCCAAAAATGTCACGGGGATTCTTCCAAAAATTGAGTGAACAAAAGAATGTTTCTAATTCACAGCTTTGATGTTAATTTCATTTAATTCTATCGGACAAAGCTGTGGTTCCAGGTTAGGCAAGGAAGAAGTGCGTATATACGTCAAATACGCATACGATAAATATGCGTGTTCGTCGACAATCGATGTAGAACTAATCATTTACTGCGTTGCTGGAGCCTTTATAAAAGTGATAGTCGTGTGCTCTAACGAAGTAAATGATTAGTCGAAGTAAACGGCAGATTACGTCATCTGCCGAAGAGGTGGTTGCTAAGCGTTGGGCCTGAAAATGTAGTATCGTGTGTCCGAGAAATTGTTACGAGGCGTTGGGTCTGACATGGTGGTAGCGTGTGCCGATGGTTGCTATGTAACGGGTTACCAATAAGAATTGTGCCTGACACCTGTACCGCGGGTGAGTAGTATTTTATAAGTCACTTTCAAATTAATTTGTACTTTAATGGAATAATTGTTACCCTCCCTGCAATACAGGGAATTTAAATAGGTATGATTCCTCCAATGGTATAGTACTTCCAGTATGTTATACATTACACAAACTGAAATTAAAATGAAAAATGTTATGAACAACTTATTGTCCATTTAACCTTATTCCGTGTTACTACATACATATAATATACAAAACACATTCAATACAATTTTCAGAAATTTACCCAAATTTTACAAAAGTTTTTAATTTCTTAGAAATAGTCCTTTAGGGTAGAAAATAAATAATACACATTTCTTTTAGTCTTCATTGATAAAAAATATTCAAAACAACTTCCAATATTGAGAATAAAATTTTTAGTTTTTTTTTCAGGCTTTTTTCATTTTTTGTCGAAAACCGTTCGTCGTAGGAAACAACGTAATACAACATAAAAGATGCGTACTGTCTAGATCTGTAAGTTTTGTTCTATACGTTTTCTGATATAATCAATAATTTCCAAGAAAATCGAAAGAAACCGATGTTATGAGTATTTAATTCATTATTTTAATGTTTAAGGGCCTGGGGGCACGTTTTTCTGTTACCCCATCGAGATTAAATTTTGCACAGAATATGTTTTTATTAATTGAAAATCTTGTGCGTTGTGCCGTGAAAAAAATTCAAAAGTCCAAAAAAAAAGGCATGCTAATGTACAGTATGTCCGGTTTTAATGTACAATACACTATTTTCGTGGCTATTGAAAATACGATTAAATGTTTTATGTGAAAGTTACTTAGTGTCATAGAGCAATCCTAACAGAATATTTAATTTCTTTTCCTAATTGTTATTTACAGAAATTTTAGCAACACTGCAACTTTTTTAAACGAGCCTACATATTTTCATTATTGTTATTATAAGACGCATTTTAGGCTTCCGGTTCCGGATATGTATGTGTAGACAGGCAGAGGTGATAGAGAGAGTTTTCGAGAAGGAGAAAGTGTGCGAGGAAGTGAGTGAGTAGAAACAGGTGGAGTTGGTAGGACCAGAACCGAAGACAGGAAATTCCAAAAGAGGCTAGGAATAATATAACAGTCCAGAAATAAATAAATAAACAAGTAGGAAGAGACACAAGAAATGCTTAAGGAAACGGAAAAAAAGGAAGAAAGGGGGAGAAATGGAAGGAGATAGAGGATAGGTCCGCAGCGTCGTAGTTGGATACTCTTCCGACTCACCCACAGCTTCCTCGTTATGATATGCTTTACGTAAATATATGACTAGATGCGTACAAAACATTAAAGCAAAATATCTCGAAAACAAAGACCCATTCTACGAAAACCAATGACGATTTTGTAACACTACATGTGTACTACAATTTGTATATAGTGTCGTTCCAAAAGCGATTAGCCGACCTTGGTGGTCCCTTTATTAGTCTAAGCGTTCAAGCGTCAGCGAATGCTGATAAATTAAATCAGCTGGATCACCTCTAGTCACACGTATTTTTATTATTGGCGGAAATGGTACACATAAAATTTGACAGCGTGATGAAGAGAGCGAACGGGACTCATCAAGTGCGAGTGGGATTGAGCGTATGTAATCGTATGCCGGTATGAGCGTTGCAGGTGGACTTACGCAGCCGAGCAAAGCAAACAGAAGTCAAGAATCATGCTCTTCTTTCTGTTTCTTACTCGATTGTTCTTTTCTATATTGGGCAAAGTACAAAGGCGGGCTGTCGAGACTCGGGTTTCGGATAATAACAAATTTACGACAGTCTGAAACATTTCTCTTGTTCGATGCAAGTCACGACGCGGACCCGAGTCCTTGACAGTGATCGACGAAATATTTTATTAGCAAATTGTTTTTGTAATTTGGTAGTTTTATTGAAATGAACTCATTTGCGTTTCTCTTCTTTTACTTTTAAAGACAATTTTTAAAAAAAACCACGTATGGTCCATTCACTGATGTTTATTTCAAATTTTCGACCATCAAAATTGGCATTTTCAAATATTCTGACCGAATTGAAAGGGCTGCTAACGAGAATTGATAAATTGTCGACAACTTATTGATAGTTATTGATATGTGGATACCATCATGCAAGATATCGATGAGGCGAATATGAGGGATTGAAGTACAATGCAACTTGTAACAAATATATCAATCAATTTTGTTTACCTTTATTCGAATTTATTATAGGAAGCATATCAGTGTATTTTGGCTGTAAATTAGTTCTTTTTTCAAAACGATCCTTCCACTTCGAACAGAAGTTACTGGTATAGATATGCATTTGACAATCATAATCGTAATGGCTTTGGAAAAGTTGTAGCACCTTCTGTAGCCCAACATGTGAATCAATTGTTTCCAATTAATTACACCTGAGTTTAAATATTTACGAGGGTAAAACGACGCACGTTTGCGTCACGTCTCTCAAAAAATGCCTGGCGTTCAGTTATTACATAGAAATTGCAGAAACGCGGGCATACAGAAGAGACAGCGAGGAAAACGTTTATCAGCGGCGAGTTTCGAGTGCACGGCTGATCGGGAATTCGGTTTGTATGACAAAACAAAAATATTATATATTCTATTCCTACATGTTGCACAATTTATAATGCAATATAATATTATTATATAATATAACGTTATGGATCGTTTAAGTAAAACTTTAAATTAACTTCAATTTAAATGATACCTTGACGATATTATCGATGTATCCAATTATAGATAACATTCCAATATTATCGATGTTTATCGGTAACCAGTGGCTATAGATATAATAAGACTACGGATGCCACTGCTGTTGAGGGCACATAAATCTGTACTTCGAAAACGAGGGCCATTTGCTGTATTTTTCCATGAGAGTATAAAGCACATTCGCACTGCAGCATACAGGGAGGATATATATTCCTGAAGCACCCAAAATCCATGACCCCTCGATAACAATGGCATTCGTAGTCTTATTGTATCTGTAGTCACTGCGATAACGTTATCGTTAGTAGCACTTTCAAATCGAATACGACGTGCAATTCCACGTGTCCTCCTGTAGGAAATAAGTATCGTCTACCATTCTTTGAAAAAGTTGCCGCACAAACAAACAGTTTTCTTATTTCCGCAACTATTGTATGTTGTATGACTTACTTCACGTTGATCTGTAATTTGCCGCACCGATAAACCTTTGTCACACAAAGAAATGATAGTTTCTTTCTCCTCATTGGTTTCAGGTTTCGCGTCTGAAACAATTTATAGACTGAGGAATCGTCATTGCATTTTAGCAGTTTACAACACAAGCATGTCCTACTATCGTACGGTTATGGCGATTCTCAATTCTTCCATTCCTTTACCACTTATTCGCTATTTCATCCGCTTCTGACGAAACGTGTAAATCTGTGAACGTCGCATCAAGTTCCTATTTTTTAAATTATTCCCTGCATTGTCAGTATAAATGAAAATAGAGGGATACATTTTATTTACTAGATTCATCTTGTAATTACAATTACCTAAACTTATAAAAAATTTGAAAAATTAGTTATATTATCGCTTTTTTTTTTTATAAAACTACCGTTGGGTGTTTACACATTTGCTTGTCAAAAGTGTTAGGTGTAATAACGTTACGTTATTTTTCCACGAGTACACATCGAATTACAATTTCCAACATTTCTAATACTAGCATTTGAAAAGGGTAGTTATTGCTTTGAAAATCGAAGATTGCTAGAAGCAAATATTACAGTGGCTTTTTATGATATTGCCACTTGGCCCATTGCCATGCGAGGCACTTCCCCTGCATACGTACTTTCACGCACAGAAGGTCACTCTCCCACTACGTTGCGTACGCCGTTGCCACCAGCACGATCCAACTCTTGCGCAGGCGCTAGGGATGGGATTATGATAGCAGAACTTAGTATGAAAAGAGCTCCCGACACATTACTGTTTCCGAGATTTTTACTCTCCTACAGTCACGGCCATGGCAATATCGTAAGAGTCCACTGTATGGTATCTCAGCTAATTTTATCATCTCGAATAATAACTTACAGTATACTTTATGAAATTTTGAGGCGTGGAACTTAAATGACATCAAGGGGCATATCTTATAAGGTACGTGCTTTTTTGTGGGTAGAGGCATTTCAGAGATTTCAAGGTCTCCTTGATTTTTTCTAAGGGAATGACCTATTTTTTGTACCATATATCGATAAAGTATCAAATTCTGAGTAAAAATGTGTTGATCTTCATACGTCATAAACCTAACAGTTAACGACATATTTACAAAATAATTTTTAATACGTACTTACAATCTGGAAGTTATAGGTGCTTAAACTGATGTCCCTCAACTTCAATACAGCGATTTCAATACAGTGATTATTTTGTAAATATCTCGTTAACTATTAAGTTTAGGACGTGTGAGGGTCAACATATTTTTACTCAGAATTTGATACTCAATCGGTCTATGGTACAAGAAGTAGGTCATTCCATTAAAAAAAACAAGGTGACCTTGAAATCTCTGAAATGCCTACACCCCTTGAAGTGATCAAGTTAGCTGAGACACCCTGTATTTGAAAAGAGAGTATCAAGTATCAAGAGCCCAACCTACTTATTGTTTTTTCATAAGTATATTATTAACCACTATTTGTAACTCTTCTATGATTAACAGACTAAAAAGTATAAGTAAGAAAGAATGCTTAATAACTAGATGAGATGTTAGAGAATTATTTAAAAAATTCAATGAAGAATATATTCAGTAAAAGAAAAATTGGTTTCATCACTTAATTTAAATCTTTTTAACAATATTCTCTTCGTTTCACTTACCATTTGACAAGTGCATGACTGGAGACCATGTATAGAGCATCTCTGTTGATTCGCGGGCTGAGGTGGTGACTGTAAAGCGAATGATGAAGATCCACTGGAAATGCTGTTGCTCCTCTGATACTGCGTCTCATAGTATGAAGGTGGTGGTCCGGTCTGTTGCTGGAGAGTTGGCGGTGTCGTCTGATACATTGGATACGATTCCAATTTCATCGTTTCGGCGAAGCTACCGGCTG
>NW_015373923.1:10133449-10139478 GCF_001272555.1 Dufourea novaeangliae
CAGAACTGGACGATTTTTGCCCGTGAACGCCCAAAGTAGTTCTCGAGTGTAGAGAGAGGCAAGAGCTGTTTTCGATAAGCATGAGGATGAAGATGAACTGTGCTATTGAGGATCTGACCGCGGCGAAAGAGATCTAAGGATCGCGCTCACTTTACCTGCTCACATTTCCAAACCCTAGCACGGAATCATTGTAGAAAGATGTTCATTACTACAAAATATTCCGTGAACTATTAAACGTTCACGTCTACTAAGTCGAATTTTACATGATTTTCACTGTATCCCTTCAATATTTCTCAATAAAATGTCATTAGAATAGATGCATTATACATTCTGCGGTCTCCTAGTTACCTGAATGTGTATTAGATTGCAGCTGTAGTTTGTAACCTGTTTTTAGACTTTAATTTATATTTCATACTTTCTAAATCACATCTGTAAGACAATTTCATGAAATTAACTACTTTTCTCTATTAATTTAATAACAAATTAATACACAGAATTTACGTAGCACCCTCATAACAGCTACATTAGCGTAGAACAGCGCTGGTACACTCTGGTCTAGCACAGATGCCTAATGTTACCTAGTGGCAAAACGTGGGATATAAGCTGTCCTAAGGAGGTGCGATGAGTCGGCATTGAATGTAGTTCTGTAAGCTTTAGATAACAGCTCTCTCTGAGTTTACCAGTCGTTGGTATCGTAATAGGGGCTACGTTTCCGACAAGAAAAAACCCCGAGGTGTTACACTGATTTCTAATAAATTTTTGCACGATAATAAAAATTTTAATAGTAACGCCATTATCATTCATTTTGGGGACAGGCACCTATCACTTTTGAAGATATTTAACATTAAAGGATTGAATTCGCTTATCTTTCGTATATAGAATAAAGACAGTTAACACATGAACCAGTGGTGCAAGAAGCAAAATGTCTGCCTATCAGTAGGATGCTTGCTTCTAGTCAGTGTTTTGTCAGCAACGTAAAACTAATTTGAAGTTGTATAACAAATACTTCTTAAACACATGTAACGTATATGAATTTTTAATCATAGTAATGAGTTGTACATTTTGTTTTTTCATTGGAATGGAGTTTTAATCCTGTGAAAGTTTTAAACACTCCCGTTCGTAAATATTGGGAAGAAGAATATGAAAATAATCAGTGCATGTTGTTGTGAAAGAAAGAGATATGAAATTTATGTACATACCTAATTGTTCTGGGCTGTAAGAGGGTGTGTAGGTTGGTGTCCATTCTGGTTTCGTAGGAATCGCTGGGATCGGACTTAATCGCCCGCAGGAGGAGGCGTTGCTTGAAGCTCGGGGACTCGAATAAGGAACATTTGCATGTATTTTAAGTGTATATGAACAGTATCAACAGTATCTATTAATAATCTATTATGATAGATTAATATTTCATTACTATTAGTGTAAAGATGGAGCCATACCGAAATTCAGGGGAGAGCTGGTAGCTGCTTCCAGGCTGAAGGGGGCTGTCAGGGAAGAGGTCGAGTCCCTCATTAACGCTGCTACTGGGACTAGGCGTCGCATCTGGCTGCAATCCACTGTTTCTCAATGCCTCGATCTTCTTCCTAGCGCGACCACGTCGTCTCTCCAATTTGCTAGTCTCCATTGTTATTGCCCTGTAATAAAAAATACAGCTCTTGCATAACCCGAAATTTACATGTTAAGAATATGAGACCATTTAAAAAAATGAATATTTTACTGATTCTCAGTTTACTGAACATGAATTGAGAATTATAGCCTTCTGCATCGCTATACATAATTTGTTTAAGAGATCTAGATATTGGACCTGCCTTGTGTTGTCCATGGTGTATGACTTAAAAAGGCTATAATGATTGGGATTACATTGAGGTTCTCTATAATCCATATTCTTCCATATTATTTCGATTCGCTGTATTTACATCTAATTTTAGTAGATTTGGTCGTCTGAATGTTATACGAGGTTAGAATTGCCACATTGAGTCGATACGCTGCTCAGTTAATTTTCTTGTTTGTAATCATGGCTGGTATGCTACTGCGCGCTATTTCGTCTTTCAATATTTTCCCAGCCCAGTATATCTTGCATTGAGAGTTTTCAATTACTAACTACGAATGGTATTTGTAGTGCTGCGAGTACTTTCCTATTTTGTGGTAGGGCTTCATTTTTATGTTAAATTCTTATATATTATTTTAGTAATTTGGTTGCGTCCATATACACGATGCTAGCGTCAACGCATTTAGAATGGAATTAAAGGAGGTTTGCCTAGCTATTTTTCCTTCGAAGAATTTATGATAAAGACTTAAACTGCTTGCCGTCCTGGAAGGACGGGCCTGAGACTAAACAGCCCTGATGTCACACGATGGTAGGGGACCGTATTGGGTCCTTCAGTTATCGGCCATCGTAGTTTTGTTTATAAGAAACAGATGAGGGAAAGTTAGGAATGACAAGCAGCCCGACGTTGCGTTGTCGTCAGAATAAGAATAGTCTTACTGGAGAATCTGGCCACGGAGAGTAAAAGGCAGGGGTGCCTTCTGGCAAGAGGACTGCGTTGGACACCACAGCACTTACCCCAGAATTTATTAGATTTAAGTCAGATGTTCGACGCTTGCTTTTTAACCTCAGGTTGTCTAGTTCATGGACAGGTTCTCGGTGAAGACTTGGTTTACCTGCTGGTTGGACAGAAATTACTCATTCTCTTGGGGATTAGTGACAGATGGGTTTAGAATGGTATAGTACAGTAAAGATTCAATGCGTGTTTGAAACTCGGGATACAACACATTTGTTACTAAAGATTGATTAGTTAATATACAGTTGTTTTATGAATCTGTGTAGTTCATTTTGAACCCATAATACGATCCAGAAATATTTAGTATTATCCATATACTAGATTCCTCTACTTTGGAATAATATCAGATCGACCGTTTCCACACTAATACAACTTTACCGCTCGAATTGTATTAATTATAAACTCAAAAGTTACGAGGCACCAACTAACATTTCATCTGTACAGATTTTCCTCCCTCCTGGCAGCTCCTCAGCTACGCGTTGAGTTCGTCTGCAAAACACATCCTAGTGACTCCCCGATTTCGCATCGGATTCGTTCACGAATTTCACCTTTCTGCGGCTCCCTGATTTCGCATCAGGTTCATCCGCAAGTGACTCCATTTCTAGAGGCTCCCTGATTTCGCATCAGGTTCGTCCTCGCTTTTAAACATATTAGCGGCTCTCTGGCTTCGTGTCAGATTCATCCGCGTACCTTACTAACAAACTGATACCATATTCCTTGGAAAGCCTAAACTCGCCGGCCTCTCGCGTTGCTACGGCCCGGGCTCGTAACACTTTCTTTTACATAATTTTTATGATTGCATTTCCTGCATTCCAGAGACTATTAGCTCAGTTTTATCGGTTCTTCTCGTAAGTATCTTGCATTTGTTCAATCTAATTTGAATTTTGATATCTCTTTGAGAACTGTTACGACGCACTTCACGTCGTGCCCCTTCCGCCCCGAAATTTGAATCCATCGCGGAAGAACCGAGAGCCGGACCGCTCTCTGCTGTCTCACACTTGCGCGCATAGAACACCGAAGCGTTCCTGGAGGATTCATAAGGGGAATAGCATCGACAAACTTTAAACTAATTACGTGATTGAGTCAGGGCCGTATTTGACGAGGCCAGTAAGACGTTCAGGACACTGGTATCTCTCCTCACCCGCAGACTCCGCCGCAGGGATCACCACTGAATTCCGTCGTGCGACGGCTCGACCAAATAAGGTTTCTATCCCGAGGGGACAGAAAAACTGAAGAAATCGGAAGAAGAGGGCCTCCCTCTCGACGACCATGAGGATCGTTAGGCGCTGAGTCGGCCGAGGGGGCACCAGGAGACCTACATTCTAAGGAGGAAAATTGGGATAGGCGACTCGGGCGTTTCCCTCCGAAAAGAACCCCACGATGGAGGTGGCGGAGGGAGAAGACCCAAGAGTGGTCGCAATAGACAGGGAGGAGAGCGTAAGGCTGAGCACTTTCCTAGGACGGAAGGAATCCCTATGGCCAGGGGATCCTTCCGCGGGGCGTTGTCCCTGGGCCGTAGGAGTGTGGCTCTGCAAGAGTACATGGGAGGTACGCGGGGAGAGAAAATTAGAGTATTGGGGGACCCGCTATGTCCTGGTGTCGCATCACGGTATCCCGAAAAATCATTTGGGTTGCGTCTGTCACGCGTATCGTTAGCAGTGAGTGCGAGAGGGAGTCGAGCGAGTGCGCGAGAACTGCTGATAGAGCGAGAGCGAGAAAGAGCGGTAGGGGCCCTACGTTGGAGAGAGAGCGAGCATGGGACAACGGATCGCGGCGAGAACTAGCGGATTTCGATTGGTAAGCCTCCTCCACCTTCTCTAAGTCAGGCCTGTCCAACATGTGGCCCGCGAGTCATTTCGCCAGACGACGAGGTCCCCACCATCACTCAGTCCATACCCCACTACTCGCTTGCGCTGCGATCAGCGATCGCGGGGCAAGAGGTACGTGCGGGTAGGAATTTCTGGAGCGTCAGAAGTGGGGACAGTCAGAGCATGTACACACGCTTTCTTTTCTCTATATCGTCGTCGGGCTTCTTGTGGATGTGGAGGGGGGTCATTCCCCTCGGCTGAAAGAGCAAGCCGGTAGGGGCGATTATCGATTTTGGCCCGCGGGTCACAAGTTGGACAGGCCTGTCTAAGTGAATCTCTGGATCTGGTACTCGCCAAGAATGTCGCGACAGCGTAGGTAGCGCGTATTAACGCAGGGCTGTCGCGTGGCTGGAGCACGTTGTAACGCCTTGGACAGGCTCCGCGTTCTCACGCGAACGCCGCATCTTTTGCGAACTGAGCACTTCGATAAGCGCTTCTTCTTTTCGCGACTCTGACTATTCAAAACTAATTATTACTGTTGTTATTGTTATTATCATTACTATTATTATTATTAGTATCATAATCAGCATCATTATTATTATTGTAAAAAGTAAACAGTGGAATAATGATTTGAATGACAAATGTACAAGTCGACATGAAATACTTATATTCTTAATAGTAGAAAGCTAAACATAAGCACTTTGTCACGATTAATCCCAATATTAAAAAATTGTTAACGGATGTGTTAACGGTTATTGCAAACATCATAATACCATAATGGACAACTTACCTTCGACGTGAGGACTTGCCAGGCTTTGCATCACGATTGATGATCCACCAAGAACTCTTTCCAATTTTGGATACGCATGAATCTGCTATGCAACGACAGGTTGTGCCTTATGGAGTTCTGTGAACATAAAGAACATGCTCAATTAGTTTTTTACGATACTTGAGAAAGGTGTCTAATTCATATTTTCTTTTGGCTTCATTATAGAACTTACGAAATTTTATATCATTTTATACATTTAATAATAAGATAGACTTACAAAATGTGATTCTATAGTGTTTAAGTTTATTTGTTTTCCTTAAGTGTGTGTATCCTGTTGATCTTACATACGTATATCCCACAAATTTTTCTTGTACCAAGTTCTATGAAATCCAAATATCAGTTGCACTGTTACGTCCGCAACGAATTGCTACGGCCGTATTTTGTTGCCGGGGAAACAAACTATTAAAGTAGTTGAAAAAATTCAGACATTGTCTTCAAACGTTGGTCGGGCGTCTCCATACGGTACGTACTTGGGCCACCCAAGGCCACTGTAATAAACTGAATATGAATCGGGATGTATCACTCGAAATGTAGAAACCTTCGAGGACTTGCTTTTCGAAGATGTCTGGATATCATGGTGTTGCGTCAGGGTTATGCTTTCGGCGATTTCTCACGTTGGAAAAATAACACAATGCACTGGCTCAACACGTCATAAGGGTGAAAAATGATCCGGAGACGTTCGGCATTGGATTTTATATCGTCCACCCCGAGGACAGAGGGTGGAAACTCTTGAAGTTTATGTGGATGCGAAAGGAGATAAAGCATGAGACAGGTCGAATACGATTATAAAACTTTATTAACGACGTAAGGTTCTGAAAATGAAAGTACACGACG
>NW_015373923.1:10139491-10275323 GCF_001272555.1 Dufourea novaeangliae
CCGACCGACTTGCAGCCGCGACAGCCGCAACAACAAGGAGGGCGCTGCGTCATACGCCGAACAGTCCCAGAGTGGAGGGTGGCGACCTCGTCTGCTACATCTGATCGTCCCGAATCGCTTCACACGCGAGACCTGATCTCGATCGCGCTTCAATAGAAACAAGTATTTTACGAAGGCTCGTTTTAGAAAGCTCGCGGCCAGTTATAGACAGCAAGTTGTCAAATCACCAGTTATCATCTTGTCACATTACTGTGTTGCTAAACGCCGGGGAAAATTAACAGCAAAGATTTCTGTTTTTTTAAAGTGGCAATTCAACATTCATTTTACTTCCAAGTGCCTATGCCAGGATAGATTTCTTAAGTGGATTCACCAAAACAAAGGACAAACGCGTAATTTAGTTGAGGAAATCCGCAACACCACATTAGTTCCACAAGAAATTTTGTTCATCGTACAATGCTTTATCATTCATGATATTTTTAACACCACACACATTTATGATATTAAACACTAGACTTCAAGGCACTAACATGCTGATATACTCGGTCGTTATGATATTACACAATGAAACATTAAACATTTTTAAATATTCTAAAACTCAAATGGTGTATTTTAACATTGTTATTACTTTTCTGGCAAATATTACCTTTAAACATTGTCTGTTATTGTGAATATGAAGATGGTGTACGGATTGTCGATTGTTGTTCCCACGTAACAACAATTTTATGGTTTTTTGGATATACTCGGCGCCAACCTACGATGAATTTACCAGCTGACTTCTTAAATAATTACTTTGGTAATAGATTATCATCCGAAGAAGACAACGACGACTAATCAGGTGAGTTTTACTAACGACGACATTCCGAACTTTACGCTTATTTTTTATAACTTTTCCATTGTCTCTAGGGTAAATAATTATACATTTTGGATTCCCTAGGACCTGTAGAAACATATCCTGCAAAAAACTTTCGTTGCCAGCCAGGTCCAAAATTGGTCAATTTCTACCATTGTCCTTTATCGTTTGTATAATCATCGCGACGTAAATAATAGAAATCTCGGTTTTATCGTTTTCCGGACCCAGGACGAGTCAGGTTATTAAAAAAAAATTTGCAGACTCTAGTTAGTGTTACGTACAGTGAGAGATTTTAATGAGAAGAACAAGTACATAGTATGCTTGTATAAGCAGAATACCGAATATCTGACGCGCTCGTATAAATCGCTGCAATGCACGCCCGTGGATATAATTGTTCGCGATATACTGTTGGATGACCAGCTTCCTGACTCACCAATGGCCCTATCTGATAATCACGACCGAACTGTTATGTCCAAAACATTTTAGTCATAGTCGTTTCTGTTCTTTTCAAAGTCCAAAACCCTAGAGAAGGCTTCTAACTTACTCTGTAGCTAAGGGCCATTGCAACTTTCTCCCCACCACAACACCTAATGCTATTATATATAAGCTTTCTGAAAAGACACAGGGTGCAATTCTGGTCCCGACGGAGATTTGAGAACTCCGAAATGTATAATAAAAAATCTTACGATAACTCTGTGACGCGTAGTCGAATAGAACCTCTTCAAGATTCTTTTATTAAGTGTTGCACTCAATTCCACGACCCGGAATCCAACAATACAATATGGAAAGCTCCATGAAACATGCATACAATAAATACAGTATACTTTTGTTCGAAACAAAAGTAGTCAATTTAAGACAAAATGAATCGATTTTTCTCCCGAACCGGTACGAGAACTTTCTCTTGCTAGGTTCTTATTTGAACTGTACTAACTGAATTAACTGTCAATCGGTTATGGTTTTAAAAACCGACAGCGCTCATGTAAAATATGATGCCTTCTCTCTCGTTCTCGTATCAAGCTACCCTGCTTGCATGAACAGTATCGCATACGTGACACACAGTCAGTATCTACCATCCAAAGTGAGAGAAGAACAACAAGCCTCCAATGTTTGCTCCTCGTCGCCCTTGTACGAGGAATCATAATCAAATAACGACTTTGAAGTTCAATATAGTTCAACGATATATACTGGGTATACTGTCGGAACCGGTAATAAATAATACCCCGAATTTCTAACACTGTTCGTATGTTCCGATGCTATGTCCCTTTCCAAAAAGCAGAAAGAAAATAACTAAAAGACAATAATAGCGTGTCAGACACGTTTTATTAGATCTCTGTAAATTTGTAAGACTTTCTGGGTATACAGTCAAGGACAAAATGGAGTGGACACCCGTCTGCCACAGATAAAAAGGTCGTAATTCAGTGATTGTTCCTAATTAATTTCTTATCTTTTTACTCCTCATCATAGTTTACTTATTTATGAATAAATTTTGTAAGCAATTTTATAGAATAATGTGGTTTATTTTTAATAAGCGTAAGTACAAACTATATACGAACAAAACAGTGTAGACAAAATCGAGTAAACACTTTCATTTTTGTCACGTTTCATGCTTTTTTTTCCTTTAATATTTTATAGTTCCTCGTTTAGCCTTAATGACTGTTTGTAAACTTCTAGGAATACTTTCCACTAAATATTCAATCTTATTCTTCGTTATACACACACCTGAATGTCGTAAACCATCGAAGAATGAAGTTTTATATGATCTGCTGGTACTTGGTACTTCTTTATCGAGTAGAGTCCACAAGTTTTCAACTGAGTTCCAGTCTGGACTTTGAAGTGGCCAATCCCAGGAATCCCATAGTTTTCTTGGCTTTGTGTATGGGAGCTGTTGGGTTATCGTGAATAAAAGACACGGTTTATTGTAACGAGAATAGAAAGTATATTTAATATAAACCACTTAAACACTATCAGTCACATGTCTCTCGAAATACACGAGTGTTCACGAATGACCCCAAAACAAGAGTAACCGCTCGAGACGCCATCTTACCATACCCATTCTACCGCTAGTGGCTGAAGATACATTGTTATACAAGGTGTAACAAGAATGTTGTCAGACCCGGAAATGGGGCACTCGGTGGGTGAATTGGAACAACTTTTTCCTTAGTAACAATGTAATCTGAGGCTTCGTTATCGAGATATTAACGAAAAACCGCGACCAATCAGAGCGTGAGTTTGCCAACCGAGTTCCCGCGCTAGCGGTGGCTACGCGCTGCGCGTGTACTATGGAGCTCCGAACAAGCAAGTCGGCATGCATCGCAGGAAACTGCGTATAATAGCAAATAAAAGCAACGTAACAAATAAAATCATATTTTTTATCATGCGTCAATTGTTATTGTGTGTAACGTAAAAATACGAATGCACATTTACTTTTTTAAACAGAATAGAAACTAATAATTATTTGTAGAGAGAGGCTAAGGAATTTGTAAATTTCCTTATTAAATAACGTATTCACGAAAAAGTAATGTAACAGAGAATGAACGAGAAGTGATCGTAGTTCGGTATTGGCATAAAAATTCGTAGTTTAATAACGGGCAACAATGTTACTGATATTGAGAAAGTTTCTTCAAAAAGCCAGAAGAAAAATTTAGGTACAGGAACTTGCAGAATTATCGCCGGAAATGAGTCATAGCTTGCGTTAAATTAGAAAAATAAAAATCAGCAATAAATTGATTAGAACTCATCAACAACCTCAACCACAGACGAGATATAAGAATACACCTATCATGCAGTGTAATTTTCTGTCCCATGCTTCGGGGGCGTCAGAAGCCCCCATACCATTTTCAGAATTCCATTCCTCGATAGCTAAACCGGGGCAGTATTATATGTATGTATCGCTACATGCAGTCACGGGTGTGTGTGTGCTATGAGTTATCACGATGTCGAACCTAATTCCTTATATCGAAAACTTTTATATAGAGGTGCGCTCGAACCAGCATGATTTTCGTGGGACACTAAGTCCCATAAGATGTTAAGCGTACTCTTATATCTCGTCAGTGACTCAACATGTGTCGGTAAAATGTTTGTCCCTGCTCCTCGAGGAAAACAATGTAGTTTCTGCTTTCTATCTCAAAGCAATGGTACGGTAGGTTGGTGGTTTTCTTCTCTTCGAACCCTTTCAAGTGCTTCGGTGAAACTGCAAGGCGGATAGTTCGTTGCACTTCTGCAAAGCATGTGTTATCCTAGAACGCTGGTTTCCCATTACCTAAATCTGGTTGCCGTGGTGGGAGTGAACTCACACTGTAACGATAGGAAACTACTTGGGGGTAGAGGAAGCTCTTTCGGAAATATTCTGTCAGTCGGTTAGCAATCGGGCCATAGAGATGTTCAGTTCACGGGAGTATTACTCAATGTCCTGGTCGTATACACAGAGTAATGAATATGCAGCTGCTTCTGTAAAAACGTTTGGCCACGTGAAACATCTGATAAATTGAAAACAATCGGCCGTTATCGGGTCCACCAATTTTCGTAACGTAGGAACAACACGATCGATTAAAAATACATTAAGTGATCAGTGTTAGTGGTCGTGCGTTGAAGTGAATACATATTCAGTGGAATAACCCGGAGGCACTTAACGCTACAACCCTTAACGTCGGCTGATGCCGTATACCTGCGATCACTTCCGGACTGGGCGTTACCCTACCATAAACGGTTTCGTCCGTCGATGACCAGGATCGGTACAGTGACCCAGTGACACAGGTTTGAGAACTGCATGTGATTTTCCGAAATGATGAGTTTTAATCAATTAATTGCTAATTATTACTTTTTTAATTTAACGCAAGTTATGACTTTCTTTCGGCGATAATTCTGCAAGTTTCTGTATCTAAATTTTTATCAGTAACCTTGTTGCCCGTTATGAAACTACGGATTTTTATCTCAGTAACGAACTACGATCACTTCTCGATCATTTTCTGTTTCATTACCTTTTTGTGAATACGTTATTTGAAAATGAAATTTTAACCTTTCTCTCCAAAAAATTAGTTTTTTCGATTCTGTTTAAAAAGATGACTGTGTATTCGTCTTTTCACATTACACATGATTTTCCTACATTTATGCTTGATTTATTAATCAATTTAAATGACAAACGAAAGATGATAGAAAGTTTGATTGTATTTGTTACGTCTTTTAATTATTTGCTATTATACGCAGTTTCCTGCAATGCAGGACGACTTTATTGTTCGGAGCTTCGTGGTACAAGCGCAGCCCGTAGCCAACGCTACCTCGGGAGCTTCGCCGGCAGACTCGCGCTCGAATTGGTCGGGGTTTATCGTTAATGTCTCGTTAACAAAGCCTCAGATAACATTTTTGCTAAGGAAAAACTTGTTTCAAGTCACCTGACGAGTGACCCATTTCTGGGACGTACAACACTTTTGTTACACCCTGTATACAGGGTGGGGTATTAACTATTACCACCTTATATATCTTGAAAAACCAAATTTACAAAGTACGAAGAGAGTCATCTGGTGGCGCTAATAGTTTTTTTGCAGATGAAGGTACTTTGGATATTTTAAGGTCACCTTAATTTTTTTTTAAATGGATCGGTATGATTTTGTTTTCATAGAGTGATAGAGGAGTTTTAAACCAATTCAACGGCCTATTCCACAAGGTCATTGAAGGTCATTGAAAGTAGAGAAAAACGATAATGCTTACGGTTTATTTAATTGAAAATATATACTCTTTGAAGGACACTAACAAGTTTGCAGAATAAGATAAACATGATAAGAGGAGTATCGTATCGGTCTACCAGGCACGATGTATCTCGTTTGAAAAGCAAGTTCGATATGCTTCTTACTTATGGCGAATGCCAACAAAATTCTGTATGAGCAAAAAACTTGTATTCTGAACGATATCCAAATCGGTCTCAGCCTTCGCATCGAACACTTAAAAATGTGTGTGACAAGCTTAGGCAAATCGGTAGCTTATCTGTTCGTAATAGTGAACGCCGAAAGCGTAACGAACGAAGAAAATGAAATCAGTGTGATCGCAGTGTGGTTGCAAATCCTCCTATTAGTTCGCGACACATTGAACGCAAAACTGGTATTAGTAGAAGGAGCGTACTTCGCAGTTTGCACCGCCATAAATTTTATTCGTACGATGTTAGTCTTCACCAACAATTGCACGGAAACGACTTCATGAATTGCGTTGGACTTTGTTCTAACATTCACAAATCTCGGAAATGTTACTTTGCATAACATGCATTTGTGGGCAGCGAAAAATCCACATTGTCTGCGGCAAGTTGAACACCAGAGACAATAGCCTGTGAACGTATGATGCGGTATCAGAGGTGATAAAATTATTGGTTCTAATTTTATCAATGGAAATTTGAATAGCAACATCTACGCTAATTCTATTAAGGATACATTGGGTCCTTTCATAGAGGAATTGCCTTTATTTACACGACAAACCAGGTGGTATCAACATGATGGATGCCCAGCACATTATTCATTGATTACGCGAAGGGAACTCGTTGAAAAATGTCGAAATCGTTGGATTCGACGCGGCGGTCCAATATCGTGGCCGACTCGTTCACTAGACTTAACACCTCTAGATTTCTATTTCTTTCTATGGGGACCATTGAAAGATAAAGTGTTCAAAGCAGTACCAACTACGCCTCAAGACATGCAACAGCGAATTATTGCAGCCTGTGCGTCAATACGTTCTGACGTTATAAGACTTGCACGTCAATCAGGCATAAAAAGAATCCAGTGTTGCATTGATAGTGATGGTCATCATTTTGAACACCTACTATGATCTTATGTAATAGGTTGTTGAACTCGTTTTAAGCTCTTTTATCATCCTATAGAAACAAAAATATACCGAACCATTTAAAAAAATGGAGGTGACCTTAAATATCCAAAGTACATCCATCTGCAGAAACACTATTAACGCCATCGGATAACCCTCTTCGTACTGTGCAATTTTGGTTCAACAAATATTTCTGTGAATCTTATAGTTTCGGGGATATCTGAGGTGGAAATAGTTATTGCTCCATCCTGTATATTAAGATATACCTTAATAAAATTTTGCAAAATTGATTTATACTAAATAATTACGAATATTACTTATATACTTAATAAACGAATATTAATTAGTATAATGGACGAATTATTATTTGAATGATACAGCAAAATCTAAGGATAAATGCAATAAACATTGTTGAACATTTTAAAAGTAATTTATCTGTTGATTTATCTGCTAGTAATGTACGTAACTTTTTATGGAACCAAGGATACCATGTTAGAAATGCTCGTAAAAGATATTTTATAAGTGAAACAAATAAGAAAGAAAGATAAACACACCCATGAAGTACTGGAATATAGTGATTATCATAGCAGACGGTAAGTTCAATATATTCGTGTCTAATGGACATTATACTGTTTGGAGAAAAACTGAAGAACACAAACGAGAAAACTTATTGCCTACATTGAAGCACACAGTGGTGGTTCCGTAATTGTTAGGGATTGCCTGAGTGTAGTTGCTTATGGCACATTGCAGTTTACTGACGAAATAATGTACCCCTGGTTTATATTGACATGTTAAGATGTAATCTTCCTTCTAGCGTCGGGAAAATAGGCAGTAAAGACAATGTAATAAATAGAATTGAACAAGATCCCATCACACATAACATCGAATTTACTTAACTCAATGTCTACAAGAGTTGCGGCAATTATAAAATACAAAAAAATTGTATTTTAGTAAGTGTTGAATAAGGTGTTTAACTTATTTTTTTGTTGTTGAAATTTTAAAGTAGACTAATCGTTTACATATTGTACAAAAACTTGCTGCTCGTTTACCTCAGTTGATTTTTAAACGCTTTCTGCTAATTTCGCAAACTGTGCCAGTAGGTACTTGATTTCTTCTTACACGATACCTATTTTAGAGGATTCCGAACATATGTACAAACTCGTTGGTATTCAAGAATTTGTTAATAAACTACAATTATATAAAATGTAATTTGAAATTGACCGGTGTAGAAATAGTTTCTACACCCACTGTACACAGTCACCAACACTGTCAGGTTCGCTTTATACTGTGTTACCGTGTACAAAATCGATTCGAAGACTGAGTCATGAGAAACAGGTTTTATCGCGTTCTTCCGGCCTGTTCATTAAGGAAATTGAATCGACCGCGCCCGGGGTCTCTCCTTCGAAAAATTTCGGAAAGCTTCTATCCTAATACGAAACTGCAATTTCCTTTCGCCTTCGTCTCGCGTACGAAGAGAAAGACTTCTCGAGTAAGGAGCGCGCGATACGAATAAAAATTACTTTTTCGACATTTGTTGTCTCGTGTCGAGACGAAATGTCAACCATTTCCTGGCAACTTTCCGAAATTACTAAAATTTGTTCCAATTGTTGTTCTTCTGTATACAAAATTCGCTGGAAGTGTGGATCTTATTTGATAACTTGGGTCGAAGTTGTAAACTTGTGAGCGAAGTTTATATGGTACTTTGGAATGTTGCGAATGGAACGATCTTATATGCTTCTAACGAGTAGATTAGAAGGGTGATGAATAAGTCAATACTAGTGATTGCCGTCACTAAGGCCGGTCTCATCGTGTATGGCCTGCTTAAGCTGAGTTCTGTTGGTTGTTGTCACATTGACATTTTCTAAGTCCGGAGGTGAATTTTGCTTTGTTTTCGCGCACGATCTATTGTCGCAGTATACCTCTTGGAACCTGTAATTATAATTTATAGTGAGGTTATAAATTTAAATCGTATAGCGGGCCATACACGATGAGGCGCCCTCAGAGACAGCCTCGTGAGACTTAATGGGCATAAAAAGACAATCGATTTTTTTTCTCATGTGGCTGTCTCTGACACCGTTTCATCGTGTATGGCGTGCTTAAAAATGGGAGCATCGATATAGATACAGAGTGATCGTCTCGCTGGAAAAGAGTTGGGCATTATTCGAATAAAAATTCGAATAAACTTTTCGAATAAAATTTTATTTGAATAATCTTCGAATAAAAGTTGCGAATAACACAAATTTATTCAAATAAGAATTTATTCGAAGGAACCAGTGAATAAAGGTTACGTCATCGGTGACACGCACCATCGGTACGTACCAGCAGCGCATCAATCGTCAATCGCTATCTCGACAAGGGTTCTTCCTACCGTATCGTACCCCTCGGGTTCCAATCCATGGATAGGAAGCGATGTCGCTTACTCCTGACTCCTATTCGCTGCGGAGTTATTCAGAATAACGAATAACAAATACAGACTTATTCGTGACTAACAAGTAAATTTTCGTCGTATAAAATCGTTATTCGTTATTCGCGAATAAATCCTAGGACTTTATTCGTTATTCGTTCTTCGAAATAAAATTTGCGAAAATCTGCGTTGGAGGGGTCGACAGGCAAGCCGCCTGCTCAGTCGTTTAAGGGGGGAGACTCCGTGGGCCGTGCGCTGCGGTGCACTCACGCAATCAACGGGAATCGTGTATGCATACGCGATGCACGAGAGAGACATTCGATTTCGTAGAAACCAAAATGAGCCTCGATAATTGCACAAATGCACTTTTCGCGGGTATAGAACTCACGGGTAGACTTCCCTACAGGGTGGTCTGGTCCGTATAAACACCAATAAATACGTAGAATTGAAAGAATTGGAATTTTAGAAAGTGTGCGATTGTGACAGACGCCGATGAAAACACACAAGATGGCTGCTCAAGTCACAATTTATCAAATATCTCACGATTTAATGGTTTTCTCGTCAAAAGCAGAGCAGACCACCCTGTACACCAGTATCACACTATCGTGGAAATTCGATTTGAGTCACTTTATCACTTCTGGAAGTCATATTTTGGTTCCTACGATTTGACGCGTCGAGACGCAGAAATAAATAGTGGTATAGTTAAAGGATTCTCCGCTAGAGGAGTTTATGGTATTTTTCAGTCACTTTGGCCTGCGTTACCACGAGCATCGATAAAACAGAGGGAGTCGGTAAATGTAATCTTGCAACACGTGCTGGTTCGTATCGATTGTTTTGTTACGCTGTTGCCACATGTTCCCATTACAATTCTGCCGGTCAGGAGAACGATAGAACACCTACGACTCGTGGCGAGATTTCGATTCTCGCCGAACGTAGGAAAAGAACGGCGCGAGGGAAAGAAATCCGAAATACGTACTAATGTGTGCAAGAATGAATCTTTTTATTCGTACATGCAATGATGCTTATTTTTTTAATTAATGAAATTACATATGAAATACTTGAAATGGTATTTTCGAGAAACAATATTTATTTATCATTTATTGACATAATTGACGCAGGTGTTATATACTTGCACAAATATTTCATAAAAGGGACACAAAAGGAACACAATTAATCGCATACACTCCGTCAATCTTTCATTCGTCGCCCAGCGGAGAAAGATTTTGTAGTAACAACTGATTGCTGTCGCATGCGTACTTAGCGTATCATCTTCGCTGTATCCGCACCTGTCCCAGAACAGTTTTTTCTTACAACACACACATCTACCGTACTTCAAATCTTCATTAAAGTTGTGTGTTTGCATAAAATGAAATTACATACAGCAAGGAGCAAAAGCGAATACACGCTGTTCTTTAAAAATTGGACCAAACGGTCGGGAATTACCGCAGCAAACATGAAGTAGCCCCAGTGAATCCGGTGCACTAGAACGAGGGAACGTTCATCTTTAGACGAATTCATATTATATGGGTATATAATTCCACGGCAAGCAGATCACATTTGTACACGATGTTGGGGATTTTGGTCCAATTGAAATATAGTCTATGTGAAAATAGGAGGGGTTTAAGTTATAATTTTGTTGATTTTGAAATTATTGAAAAAATGCTGACCCCCTTACAGTTGTTTCAAGTGTCCACCGTTTTCCAACGATAGTTCCTTGTAATAATTCTATTTAGAAATATTGTTTCCACGATTTGACAGCTCACCGGATTTGAATCCCGCCGTTGAGACGCCCGCAACACGATTGTGTAAACATTCGATCGCCGTACAAAAATTCGCGTGAACCGTTGGCGGGCCAACAGTCGCACGTATTGTCAACCGTCGCGACCTGAGCAAAAATCATAATCAGAACTGTTTGAACTCTACGAGCGATAACACGTACCGAGACCATATTGTTACTTGTGTGCATTTTACCAAGAACACTCTCGCGTCTGCTGCGTTCTGCTCTGTATCGTTTTGCTGCAACGCAACCGTCTTGTAACGTGTCCATCGTGCTGTATTCGTTATCGTTTTGTGCCGTAATTTTGACTGTGAACTATAACATCCTTGAATTAAAAAAACTAAACGAAACTACAGTGCTTTAAATATTTTGCATGTTATTAAAGGTAAAGAGGATAGTTAAGTGTTCGTGTTTGGGTGAAACGCTTTGTACACACACGTCGAAATTCATCATCCTCATTTTAACTTTTTAAAGCAATTCGTCAAAAGGAATTAGAAATGACAACAATTGGAGCAAACACCGATTTGAATAATAAACCTCGATCGTTAGTCAACTCTGGCACGAATACTTTAATGTTTCATTCTCACGCGAGCATAGACACGAGCCATCATAATCGATTCACTGTCATCGAATTCATTTTTAAATCATGCCTGCCTCAAACTATCCTGAGTTCTGTTGCGTGTACACTTTGCTTTCGCGATTACGTTTGAAAAATTACTAACACGTGTTACTTTCAACTATTTATGTTCCTTTAAGAATCGAATGTTGTATTAGTCACCAACACAAGCTCTTAAGTAATGTTTGTACATTTATAAACGTATATTAATTTAACGCGAAATAGCCATCTTTGATATTTTAAGGCCAGAAGTCCAACGTTGAAATAATTAAAATTATTTATTATTCGAGAACGTGTTGGATGTTACTCGGTTAAGCAAAGAATGATAGGTAATTGATGATGGGGTAATTGAGGTGTGGATGATAGATCGATGGACAGACATATCATAAGCAAGAAATACCGTCTGATGAAGAATCCTGCAAAATATTTTCTGACGAAAATTAATTCTATTATATATTGCAAATAAAAAATATTCTTAAAATATATATTATATACCATAAGTAAATTTCATCTGTCAATTCCTGACGATTGAAGTTTATAGTATGTTATTAACTTTATTAGGACTAGGGTTCGTTGATGACCTTCTATTATATGTATATATTATCCCATATATATATATGTATACATATTTTACTGTACACAAAACATTTGAAAAATATAGGTTTCCTTTAAAGAGCTGTATCTTTGTTAAACAACATAGTACTTTGATGAGGTTCGCTTTATTTTAAAGACAAACGATCATACTTTCCGGTGGTATATATCAAAATTGCAAAAAAATTTTGTTTGCCGTCTGTAGCACTTGACGAACATCAAGGAAAAGTACAGTTTGGCACACTCCTATTTAAGGGTGAATTTTACCCTCTAGACAACCATTTTCATAAAATTGATCGAAAGAAGCAAAAACTAGAAAGTTTATACTTTAAAAGGGTTTTTGTATCATCAACTTTGGATGAATAGTAACAAAGTTATGAGATTTTGAAGATTGAGTAAATTTGAGAACAGTTTTGGCCAGCTTTTCGGGCCAAATACCCTACTGTGCGTCGTATATACACTGAGCGTCAAACTTAAGGGACCACTAAAATTTGACGAAAGTATGGGTCATTTTCAAATGACTATATCTCCGCGAAAAATAGTTATAAAAAATATTGTATACGACCATTTTGTAGCTTGAAGTTTCTGGTTTTTGAATCAGGCATTCAAAAATTATTTTCACGTAGTTTGTTCCCTTTTTTTAAAGATGAAGCGCAGCAAGCGAATGTTAAAAAATGTTGGTCAACTTTGAGAGGATGCGTGGGCCAAATAAATTTTTTTCTGGTAATCCCAATGGAACACTTTTAGAGAACAAATTTTTCTCTTTAATTTTCTTTTTTTAATTTTGTTGTACAGTTTTTATTGGCTGAGTTATTCGTCATCACATGAGAAAAGGCACTTTCCAGTTTGAGCGCCTGTAACTTGCGAACGCATGATCGTATAGAAAATTCCAGAAGTGATTTGGAAAGCTGAGAGATTTCTCTTTAAAGACCTTTAGTTGCCAATTTGTTGAAATTTTTGTTCGTCGTCTACAGTCCATTTCAAAATAATGTAAAATATTGCATAATTACCATTTTTCACAAAACACGATGCCATTTTAACAAAAATTGTGGAATCTTCCAGGTGTCTACGTTTTTTTTAAGTTAAAAGTACACGTAACCCCTGTACCAAAGGCCGCATTGATCAGATTTTTAGTGCTTAAAGAAAGAGAAAAGGTGTGAAAAATTTGATAAGAAAAAGATTTCGATAAGAATAAATAAAGGAGGAAACTGAAAGAGTTAATGGATTTGCTAAAAACAAGAAAAAACATCCGTGATACCACTACTCCAAGATGAACTCTAATGAATCTACCCACCCACGCTCGCGGCTCGCCTTATCAAGCCATGGCTCGCAAACCTTGACTGCGAGAATCATCGCGTCGCCGCGGCCACCTACCGACGGTGCGCAGTACTAACGTTACAAGCGAACGTCTCGCTGGCAGATACCAGGGTACTCATCTCATTAGTTGTTGAAAAAAATGAAATATCTCGCAATGTATTGAGTTTTTAATCATACCTTTACCTTTTATTCGAAAAATGACTCTAGAAAACAATTCGTGTGTTACGAATCGAGGGCTAAAGAGGCTTCCAGCTGTTTTTATAGCCGAGGATCGGTTATTTGAATTGTTGTTAGTCATGGATAGGCCGATACTTATTTCATCACCGAGGTACCACTAGGAATGTTAGTTGGCCTCATAACTTTAAGTTAAATTCGGTACACCTCGAGCGGTAAAGATGTATCTTTGTGGTTTGTATTGTTAGTTGTCGACTTATTCTGTAGGTTAAGATTTGAATGAATCTAGACCAGATTACAAATGAACCTTACAATAAGTATATATTCAAAATAATAAAACAGGACGTTTGTTCTGTACAATTGTTTTGTGTATGTGTTCTAATATCGAAAAGCTAAGCCCTAGCTTGATTCCTATTCCGTTTTGACGCACTGAGATATACGGAGGCCAAATCGATGGAGAGGTACGGAAATGATTAACAATAAACTAAAGAACTGTACGGTTTAATAATTGCGTGAAGGGGACTCGTACCCGACCTTGCTCAAATTCTCTCTGTTAAACTGTCCTTGATGTCGTTGCCTCGATTTAAACTCGCGGAGGCTTTGCTCATGACTAACCCACAAAGCCTGGTTTGGCAACCCTTTTTATATGCAAAAATTAGGATGGAAAAGTGGTGGGGCTGATATTTCATTTTCATATATGCACATGAAAAATTCTCTGCAGGACAGAGGTCCTTCTAGAAAATCAATTCTACCCTGCAGGAGAGCTTTCTTCTAGGAAATCATGACTCCCCCATGTTGCCGCGGCTGCTGCCAGATAGACTAAACAAGTGTGACTTCAGCTTAGAAAGAGTTATACAAAGTTTCGAGAGGAATTTATATATAACACGTGCAAAAAAAGTCGTTCGGTTTCATTTTAAAAATTAATGCAATTGCGGTTTACGATTGCGCCAATATACTTGTGAAAAGAATTATGCTATAGGATACTGTAACTTGTTAAACAGGGCAAAATGTTCCGCTACATTAGAGCTGTATCCTGGCTAAGTTTCACGAATTGCTCTCTTTAGCGAAAAACTGCTTTTGTGAATAATTACTGAATGATATATTTTCTATTTCCGAACTAATTCAATAGTTACGAATGAATCATCTTCGATTGTAAAGCTATGTATAGACACTGCTAGGCTTCTTCGCGAGACTGCCTCCACCGATAGCTGCCACGATCGAGTTACCTCGCGTCTTAAATAGAATACGTGAGGCAAGCAAACGAGGCAGGGTCAGCCAGCAGTTACTTGGAGGCAACTATGGCATCTACATCTAGTGCTACTGTTGCTGCAGCGTTTGTCTTGATGGGTGGACCTCGGATTACAAAAGGGGGGGAGGTGTAACCAGGACTCAACGTTTATATATAGATTTAATAAGATAACGTTGAATAACGTTGCATTACATTGCGAATACATTGCGAACACGTTGTTCATACGTTAGACAGACAGTAGGTATACATATAAATAGCGACGTCAATCGCACAGTGAGCACAATCAATTCGGAACCATGTACAAGTGAACATCAAGAAATTATATATTTGTACAGTTAGTAGTAGTTGTATTATTAAGTATTATCATTATCAAGTATTATGTAGAAGTTATGTTAGTTTTTTAAAAAATCTTCTGAACGATCTACGCCCGTAACAATATATAAAATCCGCAGTTTACTCAGCAGATTAAAACTACTTACTTTAGACATTAGTATATAATAATGAAGAATCTTTTATTTCATCGACGAAGGAAGGCAATTTTATTTCGTCCAATTGTGGCGTTAGTACATTGACAATTTATAGACTATGACTTTTTAAAGTTAGATGACGTTTTCACACTACTGTAGACATTTGTTTAATGTAGGCTTTTTGATTGTATATAACACATGTGCGCGCACCCCATTCCGTCGCCCAGCAAGAAAGGAACAGATACATACGGTGCCGCGTTTGACTCACATATTTTTCATCGCAGAAACTGCGATGTACATGAAATTGTTTTAATAATATGTTTCAATACTTGATAACTTTTGTAAATAAACTTTTTCGATGTGTCTAAACCTATATTTAGCTACGTCAAATAAGTGAACAGACGATTAACGGGAAGAGCGCACATGTGATTAGCGCTTGTTTATTGCATCATTCCTGGAAATTTGGCCCTCTACAGTCCCAAAAGATGCAATGAGCGAATCTCTACTGTATCTATCCTCGAGAAACTCTGTTAGAAGACATAACTGAAGAAAGCTACATCTTATTTGATTCCAATGTCTATGAATAATAACATAGAGATAAAATTAACTGGCCTTTGCATCTTTTTTACTGTTTTAGGGTTAGAATATGCATAAATATTCACACGCTATGACAAATTATTAAATGAAGCCTGAAATGCACCATGTAGTACTTCAAAATTGTTGTGGTCCTTTTATCGGAAGAAGATATTTCTGGAAGACAGTGACTGTACAAATAGCGGTTAATAAAACGTGTAAGGTTTCTCACTCTTTGTGGAGTTTCACAATTAAACGTTTATTACGACACGAAGTGTACGTATGACAATTTAAATAAAGCAATACTTAAACAATAAACGAATAACACTTAAACGGGGTTTCCCAAATAATTGCGTGGCGAGTAAAATGCGGAGTAGCGTGGTGATTGATTCGGTACAGGAAAAGAAGAACGCGTCTAGTGAACACCGTTTGTCTCCGCTGCTACTTACCGAATAATTGGATTGCCGTTGGATTAACGTGAGTAGTGAGTGCAATAAGGATGAATGCTGGTCACACAATGAGCGCGAGTCTGTTAGAGAGAGACTGAGTGTTAATCATGCGAGGTGGCCTACAGATGGCCTAGACCAGGCCTGTCCAAGAATTTTGCCCTCGTGGCAGCATTTCACCGTAGGGCAAAACCGATAGGTCTGGTAATCCGAATCTACAAGGCGACCTGCACTTTGTATTGACAAGCATTCACGACAAGACTTCGACTGCCGATTGTTGATTCAACGGAAGTCATAAATAAAATCCACGATTCTCTTATTCAGCGTTGCTAGGAGAATTCCCACACACCCTTTTTTCTCGGGTCGCCTACTCCCAAACATTGGGGGGCCAGAAGAGAGGGTACGCCGCCTCTATATGGGGGTGGTCTGATCGATGACCCTTTACGGGTCACCTGTATGGGCCGGAGGCATGATGGCCTGCCGACGTGGTCGTCAAGTCCTCCGTTCTATACAGCGGAGGATGGCCATCAGGATGATCCGGGGATATCGGACCATCTCCTATGAGGCGGCCATCGTGTTGGTGGGGTGATCCCATTTGAGATCCAGGTGGAGGCCGATGCTGACGTATATCGGCAACGGAAAGCCCTCCGCCTTTCAGTGCACCCTCCAACCATCGAGGTGACCGATGAGTTCAGGCGTCAGTCCCGACGGATAGCCTGCGATGCGTGGCGGATTCAGTTCGGGTTGAGCTGCGCCGCCCGCAAGAGGGCAGTCGAGGCGGTCCTTCCATACCTGGATGCATGGATGGACCGCGGCCATAGTAGGCTGACCTCCCGCCTCACACAGGTGCTCACCAGACCCGGTTGTTTCGGTGAGTACCTGTGCAAGATCGGGGCGGAGACGACGGCTACATGCCACCAATGCGGCGCGAAGTGTGACTCCGCGAAGCATACGCTGGAGGAATGCCCGTTTTTCGCCGGTGAAAGACGGATCCCTCAGCGCGTCATAGGATGGGACCTCTCGGCGCGGGCCGTGGTAGAAGCCATGGTCCGCGACGAGAGGTCGTGGGACGCCGTGGTCTCCTTCTGTGAAGAAATCCTCACACAGAGGGAGGCCGCCGAGCGGGATTGGGAAAGGTCCGATCCCACTCGGGGTGAAAAAAGAGGAGTGAGGCTGGCGCGGAGGCGGCAAGTTGCTACTCCTGCGGCCGCCCCCACCCCAGAGGTGGGACCGGAACGGGCGGCCCTCGGGCACCCTGAACCGTCTCATTCCTCTTCTACATACAGCGGTGCGGGTTGCACCGCTGTAAGACAAGGGGTGGCGCTGCGGGTGGCGCGATTCATAAGGTCACAGCCGCCATAACACTCGCGTCGCCCACGGGGCATCCGGGCCGAGAATGTGGCACTGGGGGTACCACTTCCTTTCGCGGTCGGCCCAAGAGAAGACAGCGTCGAGAGGTGGCCCCTCGGCGCTATAGGTAGGCGGTGGAGGGACGGCATCGCAGCGGTCCCGGGGTGGGGGGCGGGGAGCAATCGCTCCCCTCCAGAGAAGAGCCCTTCTCTTAGATACCTATGGGAGAGGGCTATGGGCGGAGCTGGTCGCGGTTATGCTGAGCGACCCCGTTGCCAGCCCTACGCCCGAGCGTCATCGGGGGGTTTTTAGTGGGTGAAACCCCACATTGGCGGTGCACCTGTCTAAGATTTTCCTCCCGTAAAAAAAAAATGGGTGTGGTAGGATGTTGTTTGCATGGTTAACACTGGTTGGTGTGTGGTAGCATTTTTTGTACGTAGTATGTGTTTGTGCCTTTTGCGAGGGTAGACGGAGAATCTTCAAAAGAGTCCACGAGCCCGTGCTCTGATGTGGCATTTTGCACCCACCGAAAGCCGCCTCCCTTTTCACTAGCTTGTAAACCCTGCGGAACCGCGGTCAGGCACTACTTCGCAGGCAAGCATTTTACGAAGCAACTACTGTTTCAGCTCCTTCTTATGAGCGCCGTCTTTCTTATTCTTCTGACCAGAGTCTCGTTAGAACAGTCATCGCAAACTCCTCGACAGCACTTCATGTCACCTGCGAACTCAGCATCAGGGCCACTATGTTCTCTAGGGCTAGTGGCTGAGTCAGGTGATGTTGCAGTACAGTTCTCTCATTTTGGAAGCGGGAGCAGTAAAAAAGGACATGCTTCGTATCCACGCCAGCGTGGCTGCAGACTGGGCAAGCTGAGCAATCGTTCAGCCTAAAGCGTTATTGATAGGCACGAAAGCATCCATGTCCGGTCAGGAGTTGGGTGATGCAGTAGCCACCCACACCGCATTTTCCGTCGATCTATTGGACTACCCAGGGGAAAATCGGTGTGTCCATCTCCTATCGGAGGATGTATCTCAGCGACTGCGCCACTGGTCTCGAGATCTAACTCGCTTCTCAGTTACGGTTTCTTCCTGTGCGGCCGGGTTGCTCTGGCGTCTTCGACGGTAGAGCCTCTGCCCTTCGTCCGCCAGAATCTCGATCAGAGTTAAGCCGGTCATGACAAACACAGCCTTGTAGAACACATGCAGATAATAGGTGATAAACTTTTATGGGAATTCCAAATAACTTGTAGTCCCTTATTGTGTTTACTTTATATCTGAGGGTGTAATAGGTTACAAACAGTAAGTACGGGTGATGTACGTGAATGTATCGAATAAACAAAATAGACAGGATAGCGCTTGCCACTTCACTTTTGACGAACGTCACCTACGAGAATGTTATTCAAAAAAGACAGTGGGTGGATGCTAATAAATAATCTCAGCGAGAACCCAGAGCCACCCTCCGTGGAAAGGAGACGTTTTTATTTGTTGGAATCGTAACTGAAGACCTAATTTCCAGCATTATACGTTTAACAATCAGCAAGAGTTCAAGAAAAACTGCAAGAACCACGACCAGCACCTGTCAATCGTAAGCGTGTTTTGGAACTAGTATAGTCCGTTTTACCTTACCCTTCGTATTCAGCAGACCTAGCCCCTGCAGATTATCATTTGTTTCGCTTCCTTTAAAACTCTATAAATAGAAAACAATTCAATAATGAGGACCAAATGTGGGAAACTATTGAAACATGTTTCTTATCGAAACCAGCTAACTGTGTTGTGCTAGGAATTGACAAGCTGCCATATAAATTAGAAAAAATATTATTTCATAACGGGGATCATGTTTTAGAGGAAATTAATTTATAACAGTTTTAAAAGTGTAAGAAAGTTGGTGTAAAGGAACGCCAATTGTTTATAGCTCAAGTCAATATATTAAGTCCTCTTTTTAGCTCCTTAATGTTAGAATATTCTTATCTTACAGTATGAGTTGAATTACATTTAAATCTATAGGTATATGATAGCAAAATGTTGCGACTGTGACAATAAAAACTTCATTCTTGGGTCCAGCGATGCGCAGAAAGTTCATTGGTGAGTGGACGTGTTAATATTAAGCGCACAAAAAGTTCTGACGCAATGAGAATTAATTTTCCCGCGAACGGGAAGAAATCGTCGACGTGAAACCAAGAGGGGAATTCCGGCAGGATCTATAAGGCGGATATTTTTAAAAATGAATATGAAGACATCTTTGTCGCCTGGACACGATACGGTCCAAAGTGGAAAAGACTTTCGCTCGAATTAGATCCGGGAGTGTCCGCGCGCGCTGATTTTGCCGCAATTTATACGCGGCAGTATTTTTGCACAATTTGTGGCTGTTATGAGAACATGGAAGCGCAATGGTTCCACCGTGAAAAATATAGTCGGAATTTATCGTAGACATGCTCCGTTCCGCCTCCCCTCGCGATCCTCTCCATCACCGACAGAATATCCATTATTCGTCACTGTCCGTAGCCCCTGGAATGACTGACCCGGGATAAAATTACGAATCATTACCACCAACAATCAAGTTAGCGAATCCGCGTATTCATATGACTGTCAATGTGTCGGTGAAAAATTCTGTTCTACAACGATTTTCATAAATACATCATTCCGAACAAGACTGATTGTGAACGCCCCGAAGTTTAATTTCTTTTTAAAGAAATTAAAAAGAAAATTCCTGAAGTTAATATTCTTTTGTAAGACACAAACGGTGTCATTACAGTGCAAGTCACCGGTGACCAGCGACGTTGAAGTTACTTATAGCAGCTGAACCAGATAAATAATCAAATTTTTAAATTAATCGGTGTTATTTATGTTGTAACATAAATCGATAGCTTGCATCAAGATAAGTGAACAAATCATGATATTGCAGATCAATTCAATAACTTAATTAGCAATTCAGAAAATTAATCAGCAGTCAACATACCGACTACACTATTCAATAAATTGAACTTCTTTTCTGATCTGCAATATCGACTAGGTGGTGCTTGTAGGGTTTCTTGTTCCAAAATTAAATCCGGAAGCAGACTTGCTCCAGCACCCCTAAAATTGAAAATCCGCTTACATTCAAACATCAATATCTTCAGTTCTGTTTAGTTTACGGACTTCGTCTTGAACTCATTTGAAAGCTCTTGAACCACTTCATCTCGAAGCACTTTCATTTAGTATACATTAACTTCAGTAACGATAAGGTATTACATATGTTACAAACGCATATATAATGACATGAAATTTTCGAAATTTTTACATTTCAATAACGTTTTGAAATAAATATGACGTTATTCCTTGATTTATCCTCTACCAATATGGTAAGTTTCAGGATGGAGAAACAATGGAGTGTACTTTAAAATAAATAATTAACCGTGGCATAGATGCAGCTCGCCGAAGCTGCTGCGCGATTGGGTGTATGGCAATCAGAAGTGAGTGTACGAACAGTTTCTTGGATGGCATTTTTAAATTGTTTGGTGTACTTCTTTTGGTGTACTTTAAGGCATTATGTGTACGGTAACATGGCCTCCTGTACAATAAAATGTGGCAAACTCTTATATTAGTGGAACAGTTTATAGTTTTAATAACATACATGCAATGGGTATCAGTTGATCGAACGAATTTGGAGACAATGCAGTGTAGCACACAAGAATTCTTGGAGAAACTTTCTGTGAAATTGGACACGTTAGTTACTCACTCTTTTGTGGCACAACAACAATCCGCATATTTTACACAAAGAAAAAATCATTTAGAAGAAGGAGAATGTTTAGTGGTATATGATTTTTCTGAAAATTATGTTTGTTATTCAAGATTCAGTTCAAGGTGTACACTGGAATAACGATCAGGTTACTTTACATCTCTTTGTCGCTTACTATAAAAAAGATAGTACGTCACAGCATAGAAATTTCATTGCAGTGTCAGAGCGTCTGAAGCATGATATTATTGCGGTGCATTTGTTCCAACGATAATTTATAACATTGAATAAAACAAGACAATGAGGATATCAATAAAATAATTTATTTCTCAGACGGATCCAATGCCCAATATAAAAATAAAAAACATTTGATAAATTTATACTGCCTAGAAGAAGATTTAGGTATACCTGCTGAATGGTACTTTTTCGCAACGTCGCGCGTCGCGTCGCACGGAAAGGGACCTTGTGATGGCATTGGAGGAACAATTAAAAGATTAGCTACACGAGCCTGCTTACAAGTGCTTCAAGATCCACTTAATACTCCTGCAAAGTTTTTTAAATGGGCACAGGAAAACATTTATAATATCACACTGCAATTTTTCGCAAACCATGCGTATGAAGCCGAAAAAAATAATTTACACAATCGTTTCGATAAGGCTAAATCAGTACGTGAAACTCATGGATTTCATTATTTTAAACCAGTTTCACACAATATACTAAGAGCCAAAAAGTTTTCTACTGACACAGAAGAATATGTAGTGCACATTTATAAAAAAAGTATCGAAAAACATTAACGTAAAATATCCGTGAATGCGTGAGTGACTTGGTGCGAGCAAGATTCATCTAACAACGTTCAGATAAAGTATAATAAAATAAATCTTACTTGAAATACTGAAATGTTGAATATTTACATACAGTTGCATTGCCATAAACACGTTACATTACGAGTATATGACATACGAAGATATAATAACGGATGTTAATTCTTAAAAATTTAGACGGTGAGTTAATGCAACATTCTGAATAATATACGAATTTACCACATTTTACTGTATAAGAGGCCATTTTACCGTACACATGGTGCCTTAAAGTACATCAAACAATTTAAAAATGCCATCCAAGAAACCGTTCGTACACTCACTTCTGATTGCCATACGCTCAAACGCGCAGCAGCTTCGGCGCGCTGCGTCTATGACACGGTTAATTATTTATTTTCAAGTACACTCCATTGTTTGTCCATCTTGAAACTTACCATATTGGTACAGGATAAATCAAGAAATAACGTTATATTTATTTCAAAACGTTATCGAAATGTAAAGTCCATCTTGAAACTTACTATATTGGTACAGGATAAATCAAGAAATAACGTTATATTTATTTCAAAACGTTATCGAAATGTAAAAGTTTCGAAAATTTCATGTCATTTTACAGGGTGTAACAAAAATGTTGTCCGACCTGGAAATGGGGCACTCGGGGGTGAATTGGAACAAATTTTTCCTTAGTAACAATGTAATCTGAGGCTTCGTTACCGAGATATTAACGAGAAACCCCGACCAATCAGATCGCGAGTTTGCCAGCTGAGTTCCCGCGCTAGCGGTGGCTACGCGCTGCGATTTGTAGTCAACGCTACCGCGGGAACTCGGCGAAAAATGAGATAAATTGTTAAGAAAAGACTACGCCGTGCACATAAACAAAATAGAGACGCAACAGTCGAAAACCTACAGACTGGTTCAATATCGTATGAATCTTTACCACGCCTCGAGATACCCACGCGTGAAGACACAATGGCAAACAAGAAGGGACATAACCGCCTCCCGATGACTCGACGTTCCCGTAACTCCGGTGATTCAATCCGATAAATATTGATCGACTGTCCAGCCTTGAAATTCCATTTAATAATAATAACGGAAACATGTACGTAGCAGCGGGTAGGGGGTAAGAAAAGAAACGGTGACTGGCCACAGGGACAAAAACCCGAGGAACGAGATAGAATAGGGGAACAAAGCTGCTGGAGAAGAGGATGAGCAGAAACTGCAGAAATAGGGCCGAATGGAATTGTAGGAAGATAGAGGATGGGGCCACGAAGTTTTATTCCCCCGTATTAGCATAATAATTGTTGGACTCCGGGAGTAGAAGACTTATAAGGCTAACTGTGGTAGGTATATTGACTATGTTAGTTTTATCAACTCATTGGTTGACCTAGATGAACACAATGCGAGAAAGAGTTTCTGGCTGATCAGTGTGCATCAAAAATGGTTACAACTTCCTTTCCAGATGAGTTTTAGCATCTAGGTCAGCACTGATCTGCTAGAGAAGTCTCATTCAGTAAATACAAACTATGAATGTTCGGGCAATAATTCTGTTTTAAGAGGTCCTATTTCAGTTATACATAGGCCTCTTTCTGTACAATGGAGGTTAACCGTGGTAGCTTTAATAGTTACTACAGCTTTGCTAGTTCTGCTAACTTACCGACTGGTCTACGCAGACATAATCGAAACGCAGCTTCTAGCTACACTAGCCGTGAGAACTGAAGTTGACAGACACAGTGACAGAATAATCTTTACCTATGTTAGCTCTTCTGGATCTATTAAGTTCACGTATCTCGTCTGTTGTCCCCCTCGGATTCACTGCTTTAAAACTATCGAATGACCGGTTCCAAACTCCTCGAATTTGCTAAATCATTACTATGTTTTAGCATATAATTGACAGATTAATTCAGTAGAATTTTGTGTTATGTAATTAGTGATAACATTATATCACAGTCCTCTGGCAACAGGACAGTATTTATCATTCAAATTGTGAAATATTGCCATTTGTGATGGTGGAGATCAGGTTCCTTGCGACTGGAGCGTATGCAATAAATTGAAACATTTACTCTTAATCCATACATAAAATAACATCAAACTGTATGAAAAATAATGTTGACTAGTCGAGAATTTTAGAGGTTCAGTCATGTTTATTCAAATATTTATTTCAAGTTACCTAAATTTGTCAGGTGTCGAATGGCAAATACGTACTTTTCGTGGTTTTTCACCCATTCGCTTTCGTTATTTTTGTAATTTTTTTCTTTTTTGTATAATAATCTCCTTACAAGGAACATCCGCGAAAAAATTTATATAATTGTCCAATGTTCGTACCTAAAAATTTCATCGCGTTTGGTTGGTGCCTATCTTGGATTTTATGGGAAAAACCACCGCCTTTACTAAACTCACTCTTTTCTTCATATACATACTACTCTTAAAGTACAAAAGATATAAGAAAATGTTTCACATCAGACAATTGCGGCTTTTAAAGGCTTACATGTATACATAGCTTTCGCATTGTCAATCTCTTTATTGCTGACTTCTACTCAGTTTCTGTGTATTTCATTTTCGCTTTATGAATTTTCTTATTCTTTGCTGCTATGTTATTTATTCAGCTGTGTATCTTTATTTAGTACGCGTGTGTGGCGAGCAAAGTATTAATAACTTACAAGGAAGGTTTCCCAACCCGCAGGTGCCGATTTTCTTGATACTTCGTGGGATTGTAGAGCGCATCGCGTTATGCAAGGAACAATTTTTTTTATCGGCCGTCACTTGCGTTAAAGTGGTGAAATCACACTTTAAAGTTTGTCGAATTTTTCGTTTTTCCAGCATATTTTGTTAACTGTATAATATAGAAAAACTTTTAATACGAAAACTGAATGATATTAAAAGACCTATCAACCTGCCAAAGAAAAAACAATACCTATATATATGTGTATGAGATACATACCTATGTACATGTATGTACAACAAACACATGCGACATACATATATTAAATTACTTATTTCACAGATTTATTCAACAAGTCAATTTACATTGAATACATATTTTGTTTTTTTTTACGAATATTTGTATCAGGAGTATTATTCCCCTTGTATACATTTTAAGTTTTCGGTAATATTTCGCTAATTATTCAATATAGCGGGTAAGTCGTGCAAGTAAATTTAACTTACTAGGAATTTTAAAAGAGCACACAGAATTGTATCCCGTAAAACAAATAAATTTATTATCCGTTCATATGGTACAGACACTGCAGATATAGAACAAAGTGCCACAAGTTTTATAAATGGATTTAAACCTATAATCGCAGATTATGGATTGAAGGTACAGAGGCAGTACCAAATGTTGCAATTCATGGACCAGTCATTGTACAGCCATATTACAGAGAAACATGCCACGTAACAAAGACGTAAAAATATTCACTATCCCTAAGAAGACGACAGGAATAATATAACCCCTTGACGTATAGGGCTTTCGGATATGAAAACAGTTCAAAAGAAGATTTTCTGAACTTGTTCTTTTTTCAAATAATGACCTTAATTTACATTCACGGAATAATATAATACAATTACAATCTCTAATTCATAACCAATTGTTTTCTCCAAAGTATGTCCATTTGTTTCCATATACGCATGGTATAAAAGCGGATACACAGATGAAAGAACAGTTCACTTTCAGCATTCAATAGACTTCGTTTTTGCAAACCAAGAATTCGCGTTTCAACCTCCCTGCTCTGTTTGCGGCGCTTCTGCATTCATTCGTTGCTCTTGGTGCATCACTTTTTATGTCTCCAACATTTTTTTAAACAGTTTCATTATCATGATACGAAATCCGAGACCTCTGGTGATAATCCTATTCTAACAATAAATTGGTAGACTTATCACTGTGTAAGTATTCTTATTTGACAATGGTACATGAAACTGAAAGTTATGCTTTATAAGTAGCGACGTTGTATGTACGAATTATTGATAATATGAAAGATTTTGTGAAATTATTATCAATGATTAAATAAATCATAAAAGGCTACATTTCTTGTGGATGTACCACTTTGCTATCTTGCACGGCTTACCCGCTATGTTGAAAAACTTAAGAATGTATACAAGGGGAATGATACCCCCGATACCAATATTCGTAAAAAAAACAAAATATGTATTCAATGTAAATTGAGTAGTTGAATAAATCTGTGAAATAAGTAATTTCACATAGGTATGTCGCATATGTTTGTTGTTCATGCATGTATACATATAGATATATGTATATGCATCTCATATACGTATGCATATATATTTTTTTCTTTTGAAGTTTGATAGGTCTTTTAATATCATTCAGTTTTCCCATTAAAAGTTTTTTCCTATCTCTGACGGTTAACAAGATATAGGTACTGAATAAACGAAAAATTCGGCAAACTGTAAAGGGTGATTTTACCCCTTTAACGCGAGAGTTTTTTTTATAACTCGCTGCCATCTATAATCCCACAAAGCTTCAAGAACATCGGGACCTGCGTGTGGGAAACCTTCCTTGTTACTAGTGTGCAGTGGAATATATAGTGAGAATTGTGCAAATACGGAAAAGTTCCACTTTAATCGTGATTTATTTCAGTGTCAAAGACAGTAACATTCTAATATAAAGTACTGTAAATCGTTAATGCGAGGAATTTTAAAAAACACAAGTCTGAAACTCACAACCAGTGCAAAAAATCTGTTACAATGATGATACAGAAGTTCTGTTATAAATTACATAAAAAATGTATTGCATGCAGGCACGTTGAAGAAAAATTCATAGGGAAAAATAATTCAAGGCTTCCTTAGAAGGTTGTATTTCTAGAAATTTTCAAGATAACAATTCTAAAATAACGAGAGGAAAACAGAGGAATCTTTTAACGATTACATCGGACGACACAAAGCACGGAGGACTCGATAATTGCACAAATAAAGTTTTCGTGGGTATAACACTAACGGGTAGACTTCACCACAGGGTGGTCTGGTCCGTATGAATACAATAAACAGCAAACATTGAAAGAATTGAAATTTTAGAAATTGTAAAGGTGAGACAGACATCGGTGAAAACACACAAAATGGCTGCTCAAGTAATATTTTTTCAAAAATCATACGATTTTATGGTTTTCTCATCAAGAACAGAGGAGACCACCCTACCTACAACTGACACATTATTGTGGAAATGCGATTTTTGTCAATTTATCAGTTCTGGACAGCGTATTTTGGTTTCTACGTTAGGATGCATTCAGACTCAAGAATATATAAAAGTATACTTCAATGATTCTCTGCTAGGGGCGCTTATGGTATATGTCAGCTGGAGATTCTGTAATCAGAGCACAGATCAGGTATAAGAGTAGACCTTTCACCTTACGGGAGTTAGTGGCCCACCTAAAACTGCAGTACCGACACAGAAAAGACCTGTGATTTTACTGACCTCTACGTTTCGAGAACAGTGAATTTGAGAACTACGTTGAACTTGACGCGAGCTGAGATAGTCACATTTGGACAGTGTTGTCAAGTCTAAAGTACGCAATGTTGTCAGATCATGATTGTTCGATAGATTCGAAAATTAGCGAAGGGACCATAGTCGAACGGTCGAACGGATTCTCTTCTGTCCGTTCGCTGTATAAGTAAAGTAGACGTATTAGAAAAGGGACTTGACTTCAAACCTCGGCTATTTGTTTTTCTTTCACGTACAAAAAAGTAATCACGTTTAATATTGTTATTATGAACACGTTTATGTGGAATTATGTAAATTTGAGTAAATTATTTTATTTTTCTATTGTTAATACAGCAGTTTAACAGTGTCTACGAACGCATATATGTTTTCAAATACAAACAGTATACTTTTATTCTGTATTATTACGTACGACTGAGTAATATTTATCAAAAAGCAATGAAAACAAATTTGTATTGCACTACACGAACATCGTATAAAAGATATTTCGTTACATAACAAATAACAGTTAACATAAAAATTAACATACAAATACTGTTGCATACAAAATAACACATAACAGTTTTTCGTATGTAATAAAGATATGGATGATTTTTTGTCACTGTTATAACTACACATACCATCACACTTGTTAACAAAATTAACCATGCTTAAAATGTTACACACTATCGTAGTCACGTTACAACTATCAATCAAATTGAATAACAAACATTTAAATTTCAAATAAACTAAATATTTCAATAATTTATTTGTCAAATACATTATTACTCAAATAACATCAAGATAAAGTAAACAGAGCTTCATTTTTTAGTTTCAAAATGTTAATCAATTAATCTTTCTTGCCAAATTTGACAGTGAATGAAATACGTTTAAAGGCCGCTAGCTACCACTGCCGAGCGTACCACGTGCGTGACAGTGACAGAGCGAGAAAAGACACTTGCTCTGTCCCTATCAAACACACAGGCCGCCCAGCAGGAGCAAGCTATCAATGACACGTTTACAGACACGGCACTTAACCCTCATCCATCCCTCATTCTCCCAACTTAATTTGTCCCTCGGTGTCAAATAGACCCAATGGTAAAAATTAATACAATGAAGTGATAAGTAGTTCTTGCAAATTCTTTAAGGCAAAAATCACAAAGTCTCAGCTAAATATAACTACACATGACAAAATAACGTCATTTCTTGGGAGCAAACTGTGTCAAATTAACACAAGGGACGGATGAGGGTTAAACGACAAAACAGGCGGCTTGCCTTCCCACCTTAGCAACAAGAGGATCGCCATGTATGTTCCCAGACAATACACGTTCAACTTGAATATAAGTGCATAATTATTAGTCTTATTAAGATAAAACATGGAATAAATACCTTTCTTTCACCTTAGTTCCATTACCAACATGGGGGGAAATTTGGTAATTTTCACCGACCTTTACGAAATTTACCTTCACAAAAGAATTTTTATCTCCGCAATTATTAAAGATACGAATTTCATATTGTTTCGTTTTAATCGTAAATGTTCGTCTTTTTAACTAATTTTTTGTTTTATAAACAAAGTTATTTTTATAATGCAGTAATAAACATATTTTTGTTATGTAAATTTGCCCCCGGTTCAAGTCTGAAAAAATTTGAATAATATATGTTCATATTCTATGACCTTATTTCTTTAAAATCTGTTTTGTTTCAAATTGATTGTGGTGGCTTTATAAAGATAGAATGGTCGGAACAGGCGTACAAAGGTCGCCGTGTTTGACGATTCAGGTAAGCCCACTGCTCGCCCCCGCACCCGGTCGACAGCTTTCCCCTTCTTATTCTATCCTTATTTTCATCGAAATCGGTTGACACTCAAACAAGCTATGGGCACCGAAGTAGTAAGAAATCTTCAGCTTTGTAAACCGAAAGTACGAGTTTCACCACTTTTAATAGTTTGTAACTTGTACCCTGCAATTTTCAGCGTGTATGTATCTTAATTAAGTGTATAAGAGGTATTGGTTAAATTTTCACTATAGCACCAGAAAAAAAAAATTAAAATAGGACATCTTTAATATTTTTACTATTTTCTTCGTTATTCCAACAATTGGACTTTTTTTGAAATAACGAAAACACGTCATCTAATAAGTTAATCCTTCTAGCTTCTCAAAAAAACTCAAGTCGTATGGTCCAATTTTTAAAAAAGAGCGTGTATTCGCTTTTGCTCCTTACTGTATGTATTTTCATTTTATGCAAACACACAACTTTGATAAAGATTTGAAGTACAGTAATATGTGTGTGTTGTGAGAAAGAAAGAAGTGCCTAGTGGAACAGGTAGGGCGTAGCGAAGATGATACGCTAAGTACGCATGCGAAAGCAATCAGTTGTTAATACAAAATCTATCTCCGCTGGGTGACGAACGAAAGATTGACAGAGCGTATGCGATTAATTGTGTTTCTTTTGTGTCCCTTTTATGAAATATTTATGTAAGTATATAACACCTGCGTCAATTATGTCAATAAATGATAAATAAATATTGTTTCTCGGAAATACCATTTCAAGTATTTCGTATGTAATTTCATTAATTAAAAAAATAAGCATCATTGCAAATACGAATAAAAAGGTTCATCCTTGCACACATTAGTACGTATTGTTTGATTCTCGGATTTCTTTCTCTCGCGCCGTTCTTTTCTTACGTTCGGCGAGAATTCAAATCTCGCCACGAACCGTAGGAGGTAGGCCGTAGGTATTCCATCGTTCTCCTGACGGGCAGAATTGTCATACGGGACATGAGGCAGCAGCGTCAGAAAAATCGATACTGTCCGGCAACACTGTCTTCGCGTAGCAAATACACAAACCCAACTTGATGGTAACGGGAAACAAAATGTATTTGTAGGAATTGCCGTTAGATGTCGTATTACCAAGCCGTCCCAAATATCGATTATGTGTTTCCGCTATCATCCGATGGTTTGCATCAGCGCCTCGATCGATTTGGAGGTGGCCCCAAAGGAGTCTCCCCCCTTAAGTAGGCCCCCTACGGCGACACTGGCACTCTCGGTGCACAGCCCTTGGTTGCGGTTACATGAATAGGTGACCTTGATAAACGCTCAATTTTACAAGGATACAATATTGTACCCATCGACATTAAACAGAATAACTGCATATGAAATGTGAAATGACAAAGAACCAAATTTAAAGCATTTAAGAACATTTGGCTGTATAGTATATGTAAACAGTTTAAGAAGACAAATGAGGAAACTGGATAACAGAGCTAAAACTGCTACATTCTTGGGCTATACACAAACAGGATATAGATTATGGGATCAAGAAATTAGGAAGATAATTGTATTCAGAGGTGTATGTTTCGGAAAGGAAGAGAGAAAAGAGGAATTAACCAAAGGTAAAAGAAATATAACGAACATGCGAGAAGAAAAGACTCAGAGGAAGAAGTTGAAGATGAAGAAGTTTCAAGTGATAATGAAAATATGGAAAGTGCTGAAGAAAACTTTGAAGAAGCGGTGGACGTGGATAATGGAATAATTTTAGACAAAACTGATGAAACATCAGCGCAATCAGAAGACACACCAAAAAGGTCTCAAAAAGAGAGAAAATTCCCTGCCAAATACAATGGTTATGTATATCTAACGTAGGAGGAAGTCATGAAAAGTGAAAATAAAACCAAATGGATGAGGGCCATAGGCCCATGAGACATTCCACGTCAATCGGGACAGCAAATTTTTGATCAGCTCTCCGATTTTGTTGAAGTTTTTTTTCACGTATTCTGTATGGCGTAAAAACACACGAGATTTTTTTTAGATTTTTAAAACTAAAATTTCAGAAAATATAAACGATTAAAGGTTGCACAAAATGCTTAAAATTGGAAATCTGCTTACATTCAAACATCAATTCTTCAGTTCTGTTTAGTTTACAGACTTCATCTAGAGCTCATTTGAAAGTTCTTGAACCACACTTTCAATTTGGTATACACCAAGTTCAGTAACGATAAGGTATTACATTTGTTACAAATATATATAGGGTGGCGCAATAACTATGTCCACTTTGAATATTGCCGTTATTTGTAATAATATGAAAAAATGTTATATACAAAACTTACACGGTATAGAGGGGGTCATATTGTGACACAAACATTTTCTGCGTGGGTCAAGGTATAGAGGAGATTTCAAGGTCATCTCTATTTTTTTTAATGTAATGCTATGTTTTTTTTTCGCGATGTGATAGCCGATGTTAAGACGACTTCAGCGAGCTATCATTGAAGGTCATGCAAGGTCAAAAACTAAACTAAACAGAACTGAAGACATTGATGTTTGAATGTACGCGTATTTTCAATTTTAAGCATTTTGTGCAATCTTTAATCGTTTATATTTTCTGAAATAGTAATTTTAAGAATCTAAAAAAAATCACACTTGTTTCTACACTATACAAAACACGTAAAAAGAACTTGCAACAAAATCGAAGGCATGTTCGAAAATTTTCCCTTTAAATCGTTCCGGTTGATGTGGAATGATCCCCATGCAAGAAGAAAAAAATTCACTTAATAAAAATGGAACCTGGGAATTAGTTAATACGAGTAAACTAAAAGGAAATAAATGCTTATCAAGCAAAAAAAGCTACTATCTTATTTCTATCAAAAGTTATAGGATTTTGACACAAAAATGAACAGTTTGTTGTACTGAGCATCGCTGCGCGATTATCTGAACCGGAAGTACACCAGTCACTTTACAGCTCTTTGTGAGGCTAATTTTAATTGGTTTTTCTTCCCAAAGGGCTCATTTTATAGGTATGATTTGAAGGAATATGACCATATTCTAAAACAACTTTAAACAGTCCTTGCCAATCATAGAGAAAATCGCGAAAAACTAATTTGTTTATAATTTTCATTATTAAAAAATCAATTCTTCATATATCCAAAAAATTATTGTAGTAGAGCTGTACTTCTAGATTAAAATAATCGAAGAACGAACTTGATACGATAAATAGTTTCCGAGAACTTTTAAGTACGTCGCGGTTTCACGAAAATAGTCAAAAATTGTAAACTTCGGCGGCCCCAAAAAATTGTGTACCACTTTTGTAACACCAACCAAACTTGCCGCGTACCTATGTATGTAAATACCTACATGAGCGCCATTGATCGTGAATGTGTGCGAGAGAGACGATTCGGCAGTTGACGATAGGTAGCGAGATAGAGAGAAAGTAGATATAGCCACTATACCCTCGCGAGCAAACTTGGCTTCCCCTAGGGGCAAAAGTAGCGTAAGAGTAAGGGCCTCCCACTACTTGGTAACTTTAATTCAAGTACTAAAATAAATGTTAATTTGGCATAAATTTCAGAAACTTTCGAAATCAAATGGTAGGAAGCTCATTTCCTACGCCACTTTTTCCCTAGCGGAAGCCGAGTTTGCACGTCAGGGTACATCACTATTATATGAATATTAATTATACATACATTTACAAGATTACTAGAATTGTTTATTAAGTACTTTGAAGATATTAATTGTTCGTCACGCGTTTATTAGGACTTTTTACCATCACTTGGCGAATACTATCTACTCTAGAAGTTATGTACCCTTTTCTACTATCACTCTGTATATTTAATGTGCCACAATAGTATATTATTTACGTAATTAAGGTTTATATGACAATTATGTCATAAATAAGTAGGTACTGCTATAATGTGGAGACAGAATACGGCATTAAAAATTAACAGTAAAATGAGAAGAATACGTTGGTGATTTGAACGGTAGTCGAATATTTGATAAAGAATAGTAATGTAAAAAAGTTTCATTTGCTGGTTGTCGGTTGCCTGAAGACCAGTTAGGGATTTGCGAACGTGAGGAGGAACGAATATGCAGAAACGGTGCCGTCGCGACGGAAATTCACGATTTGTAAGCCACTTGGACTTTCGAGCATCCGAAACGATACTTCATCCGCCCTCTCCCATCGGGCACCGGTTCTTACGAGCCGGCCAAGTGACTCGGGCACGGATTTACTAGAGAAATCTTCCGGGAAACGAGATGTGGTAATGCGAGAGAAATAAGAGCCACTTCGGAACGGCTTTTTGGGACACTCGCAGCGCACTAACACGAATTAACCTAGGTACGAAACGATTGAGAATACGCGTCGGATTAAGACGAATTTCCCTTACAGTATTGTCGATTCAGAACGTGTAAGATACAACAATTTTTATAGCTTCGTCTCTACTTTAATTTTGTAAGATTATTTGGCAAGCAACTAAGTAATGTGTTTTGAAGTTGCTTGTAACATTAGTTAGTCGTAATAAAATTTTATTCAATATAATTCATTTATCTAATTTAAAATTAAGCTAGACCTCATTTCGATGTAACCTAGGGCCAGCTTAGACTTAATGTAAGTTTAAAGAACCAGGTAGATTGTAAACGACGCGAGGGACTATTCCATTTCTGAGTGAAATTTCCAGGCAAGTCTTCCACAAGACTAAAGGCCGTGCTGCTCTGTAATGGAGGCATCATTTTTTTAAATTAAACCTAAATCTGGTCAAATCCTAACTCAGGTCAAATCCTAGCTCGATGTAATCCTAAGGTGGAAATAACTCGGATCTAACTTAAACTTCGTCTAGATCTGGACAGATCGAACCTAGTCATATCACAAACCTAACCTACATTTAACTCAGATGTATTCCAGACCTGAGACCACGCTAGAACTTGAATATTCTGTTTTCGATCACATTAGATTTCCAAAAAATTTTAAAATCACTGGTCCAACAGAAGATAATATACAAAGTAGGCAAGTTACTGTACCAAAATAAATTCATGAGTCAGAATGTATTTGATCTTTGCAACACCCTGTATTAGTGTGACCGAAAAAAAGGTTGAAGATCACTGGTTCAGGGGGAAGAAAGACGGAGAAAGGACGAAGAGTAGGAGAGGCTGAATAGGGAACGTATACTACAGTTGGTTGACGCGCGGGTGTTGGAGACAGCACCGAACAACCGGCCGTGTCGACGTTGCGCCGCCAACGCCGCCAATGCCGCCGCCGCCGCGACGCCCGGCGCCGGCAGAGTTTGGGTTTCAGATTAATGGAACATTTTTCTTCCCTCGACTCGACTCGACGCTCACCTACCAGTCTCCGAGCTCACCCCTACATACTCCAGAAAGCCCGAGATCAACCGCTCGACTTTGTGAAGGATCTCAATGCTATCGGAACTAATTTTATGAAATCCCTCGTAATATCAAGGTGAAGATAATACGTTTATAAAAGCAGTTTATTTTACACAATGAACAACTAAACAACAAATACTTGCTGAACTCATACAAAAAACTTTCTCAATTTACACTCTTTACCGGATACAATCCAACTGAAGCTTCTCCTCGAATATTAAAACTAAAAACAAAACAGACATTCTGTTTCTCTATCTCTGTCACACGTATACGTATATTGATTAGGAGAAGTTTCTGGGACATATTGATTTGAAACAACTGGAACGATATCCGCTAATATTGATTCTAAGAGATTTTGAGAATATGTATTGATTTTTTTCTAAACCCTACAATTAGTACTGTTTTTATACAACTTATTTTTTTATTATTGATGTTGAGGTTTTAGGATACCGTCAATGTTATTTAGGAAAAATTGTCACGTTGCCAAAATTACAAATAACAATGACCAAAATTTTAAATTAGTGAACTGATCAATTTTGCTTGCCGTCTATTGAATCGGAGTATGAGCAGAGTACTATACGAAACACAGTTCCATTAATGTATCATTCCACCTCCGATAAAACTATATAGAATAATAAAATATAACTGAATGCAATGTAAATGCAATGTAATATATAACTCATTGCCAACAGCCGCTACCCAGCTGATATATAGGTTTGGTCGAACACCTCCAATACCCGTAGCATTTAAAAAGGACCCACTTAACTTGCTGCTGAATTGGTAATATACAACGTCTCGTGATAGTGCAATAATTTTTTCTAAAACTTTCTGGAACATCCAATACGAATCGTCGAACGACATTACACCTGCCTAATTGCTAAAATCCACAAGGGTTTATCAAAAAGTACCCTATGGGATTGTCAAGTAGATAAGATGAATGCCCCTTCACACAAATTCCCTTGCAACTATCATTCGCATGTGCGCGCATAGGCACACATGTTGTCTAACAATCCCGTCTGCGAGTATACGGTATATCTGGTGAGTCACCTAAGATTTTCACATGAAATATCTCCGTTGTTTTTAATGATTCATTTTCATTAGCGTCCTGTATAATGCAAGTAATATATATTATTTATATGTAATACTAACGTGTATAATTTTGAGTACACAATAAGACTAATGAATGGAAGATGAAATATAGTAATAACCAATCCCCCTCGGTTTCCCAAAATGTGCACACGTTAATAAGGTAAACTTTTTTATATGTACACTACCGGCTAAGAGTTTAATATCACTCTGTGGTTTAAAAGGAATGAACACTTTCTTTTATATAAACAAATTTAAATAATTTTAAGTAATTGCATTTATAAACAAGAGTCGAGGATTAAGGATTTCATAAAAAGGTACTATACAAAATACTTGTAATTAATATCAACAAATTATCCCAGGCTGATAACTGATAGTTGTGTATACATAATCTATATGTATTTCTTTAATTGTATGTCTTCAGAGTGTGTAACGGGAGAAAAATAAAAAACAGAATTTTTCAGATTGTAATTACAACCGTTGCGATTTCGCTGAATTTAAAATTCAAATACAATATGATTAGCAGTTGTCTCTTGTTCCAACACCTCAACGCGATCGGTCGTCGATCCTTTATTCATTTCCTCATCTCCTATCCAGTTTTTTATTTTTCAACATTCCACGTCCTCCTCCCGTATCTGAGGGTGTCTGATTTAACAGTCCCACTGTTGCCATGATTAAAAAATATTCGTTAGAGATCATGGAAACTATGTTTACATTTTTTTCCTGTCATACAGTACAAATGAATAAGTTTTAGAAAATTTTCTCCAGATTAATGCACTGTAGAACATACATATCCGAACCAACGAATTTTAACGAATTACATATCCATATTAACGAAATGTGAATACAGCATATAATCTGTACTATATCTCATAGGTTTCAAACTGATTAGTGAAAATAGTCCAAGAGGTGGCTACGAAAATTCTAACGTCATTTCCAAATGCAAATATCTTACCTTAAGGGGGCATGCTCAGTCAGGAGGCCGAAAAAAGAGTGTTCTTTGGGAATTTTTTTCTCGAAAACTATAAGACCTTTTTCAAAAAATGTGTTTGTGTTTCAAAGTTGCAGTTTATAAATAATAAGGTAATTCTTTTATTTAAAAATATGTATTAGTAAATAAATGATGAGCGATCTCCCGGATGTCTCTTCATAAAAAGTGGTCTACCGTGATCACTGTAACTTAGTAACGGTTCATCTGAAATTAAAAATTCAGTAAAATTTATACAATGGAAGAACCAATCTTGTCCTTGAACGTGGGGTTTTTCGAAATATTGATTAGGAACAAAATAGCGAACGTTTTCCTGAAAAAGTGCGATTTTCACCTACAAAATCCCTCAATTTTGGTCAATTAAAAAAAAAGTATGGAAGGAACAAAAGAATCCTTCGTTCAAAGACAAGTTTTTCTGATTTGAAATAAGGCGCAAAAGGCTTCATGTAAATCGACACAGTAGTTTTCGAGAAATATTGATCACCGATTTGAAAAATGTAGTTTCGAGAAAAACGCGTTTATAGTTTCAAGTCAAGCTTACACTTATATAAAATGTTCATTTTTTAACGCCTGTAACTCTGTCATTTTTAATTGGATTACCTTGAAACTTGTACAGAATATTCTCGAGATGTTGTACTTAAAGAAAATGTAGAAAGTGAAAAATCGATTTTTTGAAAATTTCTGACTGAGCATGACCCCTTAAACGATGTAGGCAGTGTTGTCAATGACGAAACCGCCAGTCCAGCTGATCGGAAATCTTGCGTTGGCAGTAGCGTGCGCCTAGGCCCGGCGCACAAGAGTGACACGCGTGATTTTGCAGTTAAGTCGATTTGACGCCGCATTCTGGCAATGCATTCATTTATATGAAGCAATTCACATGTGACGCAGATTTCGGTGGCAACTTTGCGCCCTGTTTGTGTTTTAACAAATGAATACTACATCGCGACTAGGACGCAGCGTTTTAGCAATACGTATATTTATATAAAGCGATTCACACGTGATGCAGGTTTCGGCGTCAACTACGCGGCTAGTTTGCGTTTTCTGAAATGAACGCAGTGCAAATCGCAAATGTGACGCTAATATCTCAGCGAACAGTCAATTATATTTCTCAAGCAATTCATATAACGAACAAGCAGTATTGCCTCAGCATCAAAACGAAAACGACTTTTAGAAGACACGATGACTAAATTTATGACAACACACGGAACGTCACAAAAACCGAATGAAGATTTATTATTTTTACAATCACTACTTCCAATTATATGTACTTTTATGATAGATCAGAAAATACAATATAAAATAGAAGTTTTGGATGTTATTAAAAAATACAGAAAATGTGTTTAAGTTTAGTATTTTAATTCTTTACATTCCTGTTTTATATATCTTGATACCTTTCTTGTTAATTATTATTAGTTCCTTCGATTATTATAAGTTCATTATCATTCCATTATTTAAAAAACCTTTCTATTCATTTTTATACATAGTTTATCAAACGATTTCACACTCATTCTAAAGTAGTTACCAAACTTGACCTCATCTTCCCTTAAATTGGAAAACATAGTATTAAATTCTCCTTTAAGTAATCAAAAACATTACTAAAATCAGATAATTACTAATTGTTAAGATTATTTGACCGTTCGTATGCTGCAGCTGCAAAATTGATGCAAACAAGACGCAAAGTTGCCGCCAAAAACTACGTCACGTGCAAATTGCTTCATATAAATGAATGTACTGCCAGAACGTGGCGCCAAATCGACGCGACAGCAAAATAACGCGTGCCAAAAAAAGTGCCAAATTTCACGAGACAAAAACGTCATATTCAAATGACTGAAAAGTTTTTTGCTTGTGCTATACTATGTTACAAAACACGAAGTACCATTGCTAGACTATTTAGTCCTTATAAAAGTAGATACTGCCATACTGGGTTAAAGGTACATATAACACGGTAAAATGTACATTATTTTCAAATAGTTAAACTTTTGTTTCCAAGTTTGGCACATTACGAATAATGTATAAAGGATGTCTCAAAAATGTCTCTCTTCCGGGAAATGTGGGGTTCCTGGGGTGATTTGTAACCACTTTTTCCTTAGCGAAAATCTTATCTACGGCTTTGTTAACGAGATATTAACGAAAAACCTCGACCAATCAGAGCGCGAGTTTGCCAGTCGAGTTCCCGCGCTAGCGGTAGCTACGCACTACGCTTGTATTATGAAGCTCCGAACAAGCAAGTCGGCATGTATCCCAGGAAACTGAAGAAATACATAATATATCGAACTTTTTATCATCTTTCGTTTGTCATTTAAAGTGATGAATGAATGAAACATAAGTATAAGAAAATCATGTGTAACGTTAAACAGAATCTTTAAGAAGGCCGAAGAAAAATGTAAGTACAGAAACTTGCAGAATTATTGCCGAAAAAAAAACAAATATAGCTTGCGTTAAATTAAAAAAATAATAATCAACAATAAATTGAATAAAACTCACTCTTCCGGAAATTCACCTGCAGCTTGAAGACCTGTGTCAGTAGGTCACTGTACTGTAGGTCACTGTATCGCCCAGTCCGCAGGTGATCGCAGGTATACTTCACCAGCAGAAGTTAAGGGTTGTAACGTCAAGTGCATCCGGGTTAATCCGCCGAATACGCATTCACTTCACTGCACGACCACTAACACTAATCAGCCGACACGATCACTTAATGCATTTTTAATCGAACGTGTTGTTCCTACGTTAGGAAAATTGGTGGCCCCGAAACGGGCCGATTGTTTTCAATTTAAATCTGACACAGGTCTGCAATTTATTGTTGATTATTATTTTGTTTAACCCCTTAATCTACGATTTACTTATCACATATTCCACAAATATTTATAACTTTAGGAGGGCGCCGCCGCTAATATTTATATTTGGCCCGATTATCGTATTACGGGCTATGCCCGTAATATTTACGTTTGGTCCAATCATCTACTACGGGCGTAGTTGTAGGTTAAGGGGTTAATTTAACGCAAGCTACATATGACGTTTCCCGGCAATAATTCTGCAAATTTCAGTACTTACATTTTTCTTTGGGCTTCTTAAAGATTCTGTTTAAAAAAATAATTGTGTATTCGTCTTTTTACGTTAGACATGATTTTCTTACATTTATGTTTCATTCATTCGTCACTTCAAATGACAAATGAAAGATGATAAAAAGTTCGATTTGTTATATTTTTCTTTTTTGTTATTATACGCGGATTCTTGGGATGCATGCCGACTTGCTTGTTCGGAGCTTCATAGTACAAGCGTAGGGCGTAGCCACCGCTAGTGCGAGAACTCGGCTGGCAAATTCGCACTCTGATTGGTCGGGGTTTTTCGTTAATATCTCGTTAACAAAGCCGCAGATTCAAATCATCCCAGCAACCCCTCATTTCCCGGAAGAGAGACATTTTTGAGACACCTTGTATATTCGATAACCAACCAATCGATTATTTGGGAAGTATAAATTATCGTTGTACGTCATTTCCAAATGCCTGAACTGTTGTTTGTTAGTTGTATACATTACTAGTAATGTATATAGTCGATGACAGACCTGTTCGTTGTTAAAACAATGCCAGACGACGTTACAGTGCATAGTGCATACGTTCATATACATATACAGTACCGGACAAAAGTTTGCGGACAAAAATCGTTTCTTGTAGTATTTCAAGTAAGGATACTACTGACGTTACATTAAATAATCAACGTCTGTCTTGTGTAATTGTTATTTTCTTAAGTCGCCCATACTCGATATATTTTCTAAATGTATTCCTCGAATAAATTGTTTATTTTGTTGAATATACCGTCTATTTGAGGATGTTGGTTTTAAAATTTTTGCTGAATTTTTACCTTGTACCTTCCAAGAATGGATAAAATAAAGGTATAATTATAATGTTCTCGTGAAGTTGTTGTTTCAGATTACAATTTATGGTTGTGAATGAAACGTCCGAATACTTTTGTCTAACTATACACAGATAAAACTTATTTTATATTTTGTAATACGTAGGTAGCTCCGTGTAACTTTTATGAAACTTTGCGTTGGAATAATCGTAAATACTCTGCAGGGCAGAACTTGTATGACATCATTATAACAACAAAAACAACGAAAAATGTTTTTGTCTGTACTCATTTGTCCAGTACTGTATCTACTGCAAACTGTCGGTATTTAAAACACTTGCATTATTTTAATAATTTTATATATCATTGATTATTATAATGGCATGAAAACATGATATTTAATTTCAGCTTCACTGAAATGATGTACAAAGAAACATTTACGTAACGAAATTGTTCAGTGTGCCGGTAGTTTGTGCATAAAATACGCATCATGCACAAAGAGTATTATAATGTCGTCTGACATGCTCTTAACAACGAAATTTTTATCTGTCATCAACTATATACATTACTAGTAATGTATACAACTAACAAACAACAATTCAGGCATTTGGAAATGACGTGCAACGATAATTTATACTATCACATTAATAGTGTCCTGACCGCGTGGAGAACGTATTAACTTATGAACGTACGCGCTGTGCCCTTTAACATCATCTGGCATTGTCTTAACAACGAAATTTGGATTTTTCATGGAATATATAAATTATTATGAATGTGCGCAACTAGGAAACAAAAGTTCAGCTATTTGACGATAGCGTACATTTTACCGCGTTATTTTAACTTTTAACCTAGTTTGGCAGTACTTTTTGTGAGTTTCGTAGCATAATATAGTGCAAACAGAACAAATCGTCAGAAGCGCCCGTACCATATCAGTATTAGATTCCTTGCTAGCGAAACCGAAACAATAATGTATGTATGTAATGCTATATGCAATCACGGGTTCGTGTGTGCTGCGCGTTATCACGATGTCGAACGTAGTTCCTGAAATCGGAAACTTTTACGGAGAGGTGCGTTCGAACCAGCGTGATTTTCGTGGGACACCAAGTCCCATAAGACGTTAGATCTATTCTTATATCTCGTCTGTAACCGTATCAACTTTTTCTACGCTGTTGCCTCATGTCCCGCATTAGAATTCTACCCATCAGGAGAACGATGGAATACCTACGGCTCGTGGCGAGATTTCGATTCTCACCGAACGTAGGAACAGAATGGTGCGACTGAAAGAGATTTGAGAATGAAAATATTTACGTAGTAATGTGTGCAACGATAAACCTTTTCTATTCGTACTTGCAATGATTATTTTTTTTCATTAACGAAATTACATACGCAATACTTGAAATGGCATTCCCGAGAAACAATAGTTATTTATCATTTATTGAGATAATTGATTCAGCTGTCATATATGTACTTACACATATATTTCATAAAAAGGACGCAAAAAGAACAGAATTAATCGCATACGGTCTCTCAATTTTTTCATTCGTCGCCCAGCGGGGACAGATTTTGTACTAACAACTAATTGCTGCCGCATGCGTACTGAGCGTATCATCTTCGCTGCGCCCGCACCTAGACTGTAATATACCGTGAACAAATAAACAGCATAGAATTTTTGATAGTGCAATATGAATCACATCGATACACGGCCTTTAAAACTTTTTTGTCTGCTTCAGCCCACCGCCGCCTAAAGAATGGGAAGCGCACGTGTTAACATTGTCGGTTGACTGTTCCTTCGAATAATTCCTTCGTTCATTCCAGCCAGTAGGAATAAACGGACTGCTGAGCGCCGAGCGAGAGGCCGAAGGCTGAACGTGAAAGACCAGTGAACGACGGAATGAAACGCATGAATGAAAATTTAATCTTTTATAGTTTTCAGTCACGAATGAACTAAGGAGATTCGGCCGGTGAAAATGAGTCCAAATACGACATCATTCGGAGTATTTTCAATAATATATTGTTTTTATCCGCAACATTACGTATGAGTAAAAATTGTTCAATTACACTCGAATTTGGACGCATTTTAACCGGGAGAGTCTCTTCAATTCATTCAAGACATTTTCATTAATATATATTGCAAATTGTAAAAGTTTAAATTTTCATTCGTGCGTCATTCCTTATCTCATCTACATCTGTTTACATTGTATGCAGATGGTCGGTCGCTGGCCTTGGACGTTCGACGCTCGACGCTCGCCAGCGCGTTTTTTCGTACTGGCAAAAGTTGATCGAAGATTTATTCGATGTCTTTGATTATAAGAGATTGTATGGAAGAAGAATAGAATTACAGAGGAAATATGGTGATATATCTCAAATATATTTTCTAAATCGTCTCGAACCGAAGAATGACCCTTCTCGACCGGGAGGTCCTTTCGTCGTTGTCAACGGAAAACTCCCCAAGGGTGCGTAGCTAATTTACTACACCGTGGCTTCGCGCACGCACACACACATTCACTCTTCATTCCATCACGCCTGTTCTGAAAATTCTAGATGTTTTAAAAAATCAATATTATCAATTAACGTTACAGCTGTTTTAAAACAGTATGTTCCAGAATTTTCATAGACACTATTCACACCTTACAGCTTACAGTATTATATGAGAAAATCTTACAATAGTATCAAAAATGACGATGTTATTCAAATTGTTTACAAGAAAAAAAGGTACCTATATTTTGGAGCTATTTTTCGGTGATATAATATTAAAAAATCATTTCATTTGAAGTCTATATGATAGTACAACTGTCAAAGAGTAAAAAATATCCGCACTGCTTGTTGTCCGACTTGTCCGAGATTGAGAATTTAACTTTTCCGGAGACGCGTTTGGGATAAATTAATGGCTTTTTGTAAAAACTAAGAAATATTTAGTGCTGAAATTTCTCCTAAGAATATTCTCCGAAAGTTTCGAAGCTCTATGTTCAAATCCCTCCGAGTATTAAAACAATTAAAAAAAGATCTTATTTTGATAGTTTTAATTCTTTTGCAACTGAACATGTACAGCGATTTTAACGTACTATATCTCATTTTGTAGGTATTAAAAATATCTATGTTTTACTTCATCTTTTTTTCTCTGAAATCATATTTTCTTCTGTGCGCGATAATCATGTTTTTCACATACTTTCAAATTCTCCTAACAATGTTTCCCACAACATTTCACGAGTTTTCAACATATACATTTTATTTCTAATAACGTTCCGAACTATTTTGCACAGTAAATAGCTAAATAGCGAAACGCTCTTCGAATAAAAAAAAGTATCTTTATTCGTTGAATAAATTTTCATCGAATAAATTTTTCCATTTAATGTTCTTTTTACGTCCTTTTTACGAAATATATGTGTACGTCTATAATACCCGTATCAATTATGTTAATAAAAGATAAATAAATATCATTTCAAACAGCAGATTTGCCTAGCATTCCATGTTTTTGTATATAGAATACCCAGAATATATGTTGTGTCATTTTTACAATTAGTTTCTCGGGAATACCATTTCTACTATTTCGTATGTACTACCATTGATTAAAAAAATGAGCATCATTGCAAATACGAATAAAAAAGGTTTATCGTTGCACACATTAATACGTAAGTATGTATTGTTTTATTCTCGAATCTCTTTCGGTCGCGCCATTCTTTTCCTACGTTCGGCGAGAATCGAAATCTCGCCACAAGCCGTAGACCCAGGCCGTAGCCGTGGGTATTCAATTGTTCTCCTGATGGGCAGAATTGTAATGACATTAATGGGAACATGTGGCAACAGCGTAACAAAACAATTGATACGATCCAGCACGTGTTGCGAGGTTACATTTATCGTTTCCCTCTGTTTTATCGATGCTCGGTGGTAACATGGCCAAAGTGCCTGATAAATATCGTACGCGCCCCTAACGGAGAATCCTTGAACTATACCACTGTATATTCCTGAGTCTGGACGCGTCAAATCGTAGAATCCAACTTACGCCTTTCACGAGTGATAAATTAACAAAAATCGCATTTCTACGATAGTGTGACAGTTGTGTACAGGGTGGTCTGGTCAGATTTTAACGAGAAAACAACTAAATCGTGTGATATTTAACAAAATGTGACTTGAGCAGCCATTTTGTGTGCTTCATCGGCGTCTGTCACAATTGCACAATTTCTAAAAATCTAATTCTTTCAACGTATGGTGTTTATTGGTGTTTCTAAGGACCAGACCACCCTGTAGTGAAGTCTACCCGTGAGTACTATACCCGTGAAAACTTCATTTGTGCAATTATCGAGGCAGAAGGTGGATTTTACGAAATCGAATGTCTCTCTCGTGCATCGCGTATCCATACACGGTTCCCGTTGTTTGTGTGAGCGCATGGACACAGTTCACATCCCACGAAATCTCCCCCCTTAAGGTAAAAAAGTTGCATTTGGAGATGACGTTATGATTTTTGTAGCCAGCTCTCCGTTTACACCACTACACACATTTCTCCCCTATTCGAAATCTTCACCTTCAGGACTATGCAATATTGACGAAGCCGACTTGCTAGAATCGTGAAAATAGAACACGGTGGCTGCTACGAATGCATCGTGAGGTAATGACGTGCCACTAATAGTAGAATGAATCGTTTTTTCTCGTCTACTGTGCCCATCAGCCTCATTCCATTTTCTTCCCTTCCCAGATACCGGAAAGTTTAAGGTACACAGTAATGCTCCTTTTATTTCCAATCACGAGTTCGGCCATGTATGGCCGGCAAAAGGAGCGCCGCCAACAGAAAAAACTGGACGGTCTACCCACCCGCCCTCCACCACCCACTTTTTTGTGAAACATCCAGAAGCTCGGGAACAAAGCTTGATGAAAACGAAACTTCTCATTTATCTCATATGAACAATCCTCGAACCCTCAGTCTCAATGTTTTTCGTCGACTTTCTGCTGAATGCAACGTTACTTATTGTAATTTCATCCACGGACGCTCGATTAATCCTGTAGAAGACTTAAGATTTTCAGTCACCATTCCGAATAAGCTTCTTAAGAGATTGGGTTTTCATCGATGAAGCTTAAAAGAATATTTTTATTAAAAGTCTAACGAGTGTTGCATTTGTTTTTTCCTATTTTGTTATAAGTGTGTTCGATAACAGGTGTTAAGAAATTTACTGGCTGGTTCTACATATGCAAACAAGACGGTAATTAAGAATAATAGAATTGCTGTCTTCGTTTTTTAGTTATAAGTTTTTAAAAGGTGATATAAATGCTATAACCGTTTAGAAATTAAGAAGAGATCTGTCTGAAACCAGGCAGTCCGTAGACAACCGATAAGCACAGGGCAACTGAATAGAGGAGCCTACAGTGCCGTAAAAAATCAATGAGGACCACACCATACCTCCTCGCAGAAACTATGTCAGAATCGATGGTACTCGTTGGTCCTACGGAAATCCGTGTTATATTAAACATTTTTCCACAAATTTAAACTTATCTATCATATGAAATTCTCATGGGATCATATTCAAAAGATTTGCATATAGGGTAAGTGTCTCAGTTACTGTGTCCATTAAGACGAAATTCAACATTTTCAGTCAATTAAACACCCTATTTTGTTCTTCGGAATATTTTTAAATTATATTTTGGTAGTTCTTATGTAAGTATGACTTTTTTTATGTTAGTTACTGTATATTTGTATTGATTACTATGTTTCAGGTACTAAATATCTGTATTGATTACTGTGTGTTAATTACTGTGTAAAATGCTTCGTTTCTTAGTTATAAGCGTTTAAAAATTGACCCAAATGATGGCAATCCGCACGCACGGTGTGTCAGCGGATCACGGCTCATCAGGGGCGTACAGTCACTTTAAAGACTCAACGATGTGCAGCAAAAGTCGGTAGAACAACTGTCTATTTACCCTGTAGATTATGTCGAGAACTTGTGCCCACGGTATTTGAGTCGAATCCACTTGTATCGCATTAACTCTCATTACTCGATAAAATTCGCAAGAAATGTAAATATCTTCTTACGAATATTATCGAGTAGAGAGGGTTAATGCCGCGTGCGGTTCCTCCGTTGGGTTTAACACTCTACACGTTACATAAAACTAACACTCAAAATAATTACTTTATAACTATTTAACACTAATTTTTAACCTACACTAATTAATTTATAACAACTATTTATACTAATTTTTAACGCGCTATAATTAATAAAACCTACAATATTTAATAAAACCTACAATAATTAATAAAATCTACAATATTTAATAAAACCTATAATAATTAATAAAATATACAATAATTAATTTGCACTATTTATAATGACGACGTACGCGACACTCCTAAATAATCACTACGTAATCGCTAAATAAACTGAAACTTAGTTTTCCGAATATGAACTCTACTTGCTCGTAGAATGCAAAGGGCACCGTTCGGAAAAGACAACTGATATTGTTGAACTGATCCTCCCTCGTTAGGATCGATGTGGCGTAATAGGTCGATCCCCACTCTTTTATGGTCAATACTTTTTGGGAAGGAAAAACTGCATGGGAAAGTGCCTTGGAGGACGCGTTTCATTTCGTATATTCTTAGAGCAACATCTGTATTTTTTTCTCATACACCATTCAGGGCCACTTGGCCACGATGTCGAGGGTGTGCGAGTCTGGATATTATAAAACTGTCTCTTGTCTTCTGCAGTGCGAACACCCGCGGATTGCCTGCAACGTGTTGCTGCCATTGACGAAGACCTTGCCCATTGTGTTTTCGGCCGTCTCTCTTGACATTAACTTGTAAAAAGAATTTTCAACGACGAATGCAAATTCCATGTAAGAAATGGTTCATATTACACAGAATGTATGTGTTTAACAATTTCCTTTATTTTATTTTTTAGTAGTTTCTTCATGCATCGTAGTGGAGGTGCGGCAAATTTCATCTTAGTTTCATTCTAATATCATTATACGTTTTGTATGATCCATGTCAATTGCATATTATTTTTTTGCGGATACAAGAACCTCAAACACTTGGAGTAAGATCGAAGTGGTAATAAAAAGTGCAATGCACATAAAACATACAGTAAGTCAATATTCAATATTTCAGGAATAAACAGCGGCGCGCTTCGTTTCAGGTAGCAAGCCGCCTTCGTCGGTCGACCGTAAGCGGCTGGTGTCATTCATACCTGAATGACTTTTATTTAGAGGGTGGCTGGTGTAGACGAGCTTGTCCTCCGTCGCGGGGTGCTGAACGATGTTTTTAAACGAGTGCATGTGTTAATTGCTTATCATTCGAAGCTTTGCTCGATAGGATAATATCTTTATTCCTGAAATATTGAATATTGACTTACTGTATGTTTTATGTGCATTCCACATTTTATTACCACTTCAATCTTACTGCAAGTGTTTGAGGTTCTTGTATCCGGAAAAAAATAATATGCAATTAACATGGATCATACAAAACGTATAATGATATTAGAATGAAACTATGATGAAATTTGCCGCACCTCCATTACGATGCATGAAGAAACTACAGAAAATAAAATAAAGAAAATTGTTAAACACATACATTCGGTGTAATATGAACCGTTTCTAACATGGAGTTGGCATTCGATGTTGAAAGTTCTTTGTACAAATTAATATCAAGAGGGACAGCTGAAAACACAGTAGGCAAGGTCTTCGTCGATGGAAGTAACACGTTACAGGCAATCCGCGGGTGGTCGCCCTGCAGTAGACAAGAGACAGTTTTATAATGTCCAGACTCGCACACCCTCGGCATCGTGGCCAAGTAACCCCAAGGCCCCGAGTGGTGTATGAGAAAAAAATACGGATGTTGCTCTAAGAATATACGAAATGAAACGCGACCTCCAAGACACTATCCCATGCAGCTCTTCCTTCTCAAAAAGTATTGACCATGAAAGAGTGGGGATGGACCTATTATGCCACATCGATCCTAACGAACGGTGTCCTTTGCATTCTACGAGCAAGTAGAGTTCATATTCGGAAAACTAAGTTTTAGTTTATTTAGCGATTACGTAGTGATTACTTAGTAGTGTCGCGTATGTCGTCGTTATAAATAGTGCAAATTAATTATTGTAGATTTTATTAATTATTGTAGGTTTTATTAAGTATTTTAGATTTGATTAATTATTGTAGGTTTTATTAAATATTGTAGATTTTATTAATTATTGTAGGTTTTATTAAATATTGTAGATTTTATTAATTATTGCAGGTTTTATTAAATATTGTAGGTTTTATTAATCATAGCGCGTTAAAAATTAGTATAAATAGTTGTTATAAATTAATTAGTGTAGGTTAAAAATTAGTGTTAAATAGTTATAAATTAATTATTTTGAGTGTTAGTTTTGTGTAACGTGTAGAGTGTCAAACCCAACGGAGGAACCGCTCGCGGCATTAACCCTCTCTACTCGATAATATTCGTAAGAAGATATTTACATTTCTTGCGAATTTTATCGAGTAATCAGTGTTAATGCGATACAAGTAGATTCGACTCAAATACCGCGGGCACAAGTTCTCGACATCTTCCATGGGGTAAGTAGACGGCTGTTCTACCGACTTTTCTTGCACGTCGAATATGCAATGTGGTCAAAAAATTTAATAACCAAACTGAATCTTTCTCAGAATTAATTAATATGATCAGAACTTCCATCTACCAAATATTGCTAGAATAACATGTATGCCTAAAAGTACTATACACGGTGTCATGCGATGGTATCGTAAAACTTTTGACTAAAAAGGATCTTCCCGTTAATGGTAACAAATTAAATTAAATTAATATTCAATTAATGCAATCAATAAGTCATTTGTTTTTCCTTATCACCGTTATGTAAGGTTTTATATGGCTAACATTCAAACGGCTGTATCTCCACACTCCTTGAAAATTGGACACATGTTTATATACATTTTTTTACACAAAAAAATAGCCGATACTACCACTTCTTAAAATATTTACTATATCTCCTAAAACACTCTGTATATCCTGTATAACGTTATGATTATATTATTGTAGATATCAATTTTTAGTGATAGACGATAAAAAGGATTAAATGAAAATTATTTTCTAGGATTACAATTAGAAACATGACTCTCATTCTCATTTCTGTTTAAAACCGAAGATTCGTCACTAGGCTTGTGTTACCATATCAGAAACTAGAAAACGTAATGCTCGATTCTTTTATCGAAATTTTCTTGAGATAAAGGGAAAGAAAGATACGATATCTAGGTGTCAAATTAGAAATCAAGTGAACTTTGTATGGCAGCAGATGAATGCTATCAAAGTTATGTTATTAAAAAAGGCATTGGCTACTCTTTTTCAATCGAACATAGAAATATAGGAGGAAACACAGAATGGAAGTTATGTTCCATATTTTTTACTATAAAATTATATTCAAAATACGAATGTTGCACGTTAGCAACATGGTAGTATAACGAAAATTGACATCAATAAAACATAACAGTAATAACCGAGATTTCTGTGTTTAAAAGTTTGCAACATTTCGTAATGTAATATGAGATGTCTCAGGTAGGCTAGTACAACTGGACAGGAGGTGATTCTATAAAAAAGATTAGTTGAAATAAAGAATACATATTTTTCCGGTGATTCTTCGTTTTCGAGATAATCGAACTTGAAAAACTGGATACACGGGAAACAGAATAAGACTTGGCTAAAGCATCTGTTCATTGCAGGCCGTTTCTACTTATTGCCAACACGAATACACGCGTCTTATTGTTAGATCAATGTTTAAACCCAATTTTCTTGAAACCGAAACTTAAAACCAAAAGCTTTTATACTTCTTTTTCAATTTTTTTTTTCAAATAGAATCACCTCCTGCTTGGTTGTACTATCCAACCTGAGACACTCTATACAGGATGTAACAAAAGTGTTGTAGGTCCCTGGAGGTCTGAAATAGGTCACTCATGAGGTGATTTGGAACAAGTTACCCATTTCAGGGACCTACAACACTTTTGGTACACCCTGTATATACGATTTAATGTAAAATGCGTATGTAAGAGCTCGCTAGAGTGATTTAGATTTTTGACCAATAATTTAGAGATTTAAGGGTCGACTTTTTCCATGTTTTTTTTAAGATATATAATGCTACTACTCATACATATCGAGCAATTCATACACTGATTTCAATCTTTTAGGCAATAATGCTACGAAACCTTAATAGAAGGACGTAGAGGATTATCAATAATCTCCTGAGGGCCAAAGTAGTTACCATTATGGTACTCTTGTCGTTCTTAATACAAATGCATACTTTTACTAACCGTGACGGTAAAAGATTTTTTCTTAAAATCAACCCATACATAATTTTACAACAGAATAACAGTAACAATTGTAGAATGCCCAGCTATAAAAGTCTAGCTCACATTCGAAGACATCAATTTTTACACGATGAACAACGGGCTATACTGACACCAGGACAATCTCACGACTGAAATCAGGAGTAATTGATCGTCAATTTTCTTCTTCTTGATATGCAATGTACGCTTTGTTACATCCGCGACCATGCGCAGTGACATTCCCGACTCAGCCGAAGTGAGTTGACCCTGTTTTAGTCGCAATTGATCTCAATTAGAGCTCCCTACTCTCTATTTCGTCCTATCTCCTCCTGTTATTGTGTGTACCAATGAGTAATGCAGTACATCTTTCTGTATTAAATTTGTAATAAAATTTAAGTACAGTATATTTTCCTAGTGTTTTTTCTTTCAAAATTTATCTTTCATTACATTGTAATGCAAACATGTATGTTTGTAGTAGTGGGTATTGGTTATTTTTGCAAAATATTGCAAACTCTTCTTCTAATTAACATTTATATAAGAAATTTTGGTAAATATTTAGAATAGGGGAGATAGCTCTGAGGAACATCACTTTGACTTATGTGTTCAGGGTCACCCTCGCCAGTGACCTTCAGAAGGTTCTTGCGGTCACTCTTTATTTCTTAAAAAGTTATTAACAAATAAATTTCGTAGCACAAAAGTATATGTCTAACATCGTAATTTAAATTTTACCTAGTATAAACACTATATTATTAGAATATCTGCTTCCTTAAATAATTGTGTGGGTGGGAGTGAAATTGTTAAATATATGGGAAATGTTTATGAAATGTGTGGGCGGGGGAGAGGATTCGCCCCCCCCCCGCACTCCCCTGTCGAGAAAAAAACTGGCTTTGCAGGGGGAGGGCGGAGCTCCTCTCCAACTCACACAATCACTTAAAGAAGCAGATGTGTTAATAATAAAAGGTTTACACTATTTAGATAAAATTTAGATTATGAAGTTAATGCATCTCATATTGTGAAATTTATTTCTTAATAACTTTTTAATAAATAAATAGCAACTACTAAAAGTGTTCCAAGGTCACGCAGGAAGATGACATTTAGAACATATGTCACGTTCAAAGTCATTGGAGCCGTTCAATACTCAAAATAACTGCTACGTTTTGCAGACTTTTTCGTTTATACCTTTTTAATAAAAAGCAAGCGACAGCTAAAACCTTCTGAAGATCACCGAGGATAGGAGAGTAGCTTACTATAAAACAAATAAAATGTTACTTAAAAATGAGGGTATCAGTAACATAACAAGTACACGCTTTGAAAAGTGCTGCAAGCATGAAAATATATTACAAGAAGGTGATTAAACAAATTATTTTAGTATACATTTTCTCTTAATGCCTTAAATATCAGTTGGCGTGGATATTGAGTTTAGCGTATATCGAAAACGGTACACATGGTAGTGAAAGTGTTAAAAGACGTAACCAAATTAAATTCAAATGCAACTATGTATTGTACAAGATAAATAAAAAAGTCTGACTAGAGAAATTAATTCGGCTCTCAGGTAGATCCAATCACAAGAAAGTATACTTATAATTAGAATTAATACATGCATATGCTTAAACGTCAGTGGGTTCACAGAATACATACACAGTAAATCCTTTATGAACGCTCAGAACCCGTGAGCGCATCCGAGTATTTATAAAAGACTTACATGATTTCTGCGCTTCGCAAATTTCGGGCCGAATCTCGACAGTTCGCCTTTGTATTTTACTAGTAGCGACGGTTGAGGCAGCCGACAAATATTCGAAACCTGCGTATTCGTATGACAACACTAGTGCAATGATGAAACGTTTTTTTTTCTTGGTTCTTTGACGATGAACACTTTATTAATATATTGGTGAGTTTCTTTTGATTAAAATGATAACATATAGGTTATAATTTGGATCATATATTTATTTATTTCATGTTAAGGGGTCATTTATGGTTAGAAATATGAAAAACTTCGGGAACATCAAATTGACTTTTTGAAGGCGGCCAATGTAGCACAAAATCTGCTACATGGACTTGGAATAGATGACCCTGCGTAAATTTACAAATCCTATTTTAGTTTAGCAGAGTGATAGAGCTTGGAATTCCGAAGCCAATGATGATTGTTTCAGTCGTATGTGGCCATTAGTTTATGAAACATTTAATATTCGAGGAGCATTTGCTACGGCTCGGCCCGAAAATAATGTGCGAAATTCATCGACTGGTTCTACATAAGGGTTCCAAAGTGGATCCGCAGTTGGTACAGTCGGTAATGGAAAAAATATTGTACTAATAAGTTTCAATTGCTCAAGTAAATACAACAAGCTTCTGCAAACTAATTTTTGTATTCCTTCTGTTATAAATCAATTTAAATAAATCTATATTTACATTGTCCATAGTAATTTGACCATAGACGACATTATAAATCTGTGATATAATTAATTCCTAACAAGAAGTAGCCCTTTCGAACATTATTCTTCATCAGCCATCAATTTCTTTATCCTGTTACATCGTTAAAAACTTAAGTGTTCCGGGATCGTTTCGAAGGAACTGGCGCGAACATTTGGGATTTTCCGTCGAGGGGATAATTATGATTACAGGGTGGGTAAAAATTAAATTCCTGAAAAATTATCTAGGGTAAAGGGTGAATACGACGGCTGGGAACAGTTTGATGAAGCTTGATTAATCGGTTTCCAGCCGGGATGAAATTAACACGAACAACAGGCTTCTTGTGGTCATTACCGACGTGAAGGTTTTTAAGAGGATAAAAGCGTAAGGTAAGGGTAAAACGGGAAGCAGAAGTTGTAAAGTATTCATAACAAGATCATTATTCAAACTCCGTCGCTATTAAACTCCACGTGGATTTCATTAGACCGATCGTTCGGTTCGATGAATATCGTTATTTTTCTAATCGAAGTACAGTAGACATTCGTTAACTGCACGAGTCGGGGCTGTAGAGGGCTAGAATTTCAAGAACCGTGCAGGAATCGGTGACCAGTTACTCGAGCGCTTTCCCCACCACTCGGCCGTTCAGTCGTGCGACGCAGCTACCTATAGCGTGGACTGGATATGCGCACTTTACGGTTACATTAATTATCTCCGTTACTTTTAGCGATATCAAAAATGTTTATTCACAGAAATGGTTCAGTATGAAGAGAACTATTACTTAGCAGTAACACGTTTTTCGTAGGTGGAGTATCCTCTAAGTTTTCTAAGTTAATTATGTTATTTTTATTAATGATATTGAAATATTATGGAATAAAATACTTTCATTACATAAATCGATTCTTCCAAACATTCTGCGTAATAAAGTATTAAGGTATTATGTGAAAAAGGTAATAATTCGTGACATATTTTAGTGGCAAATCTCTAGCTTGGTTAGCATCTTTTACCTATTACGTGTGATCTGCGAGACAAGAAGCAATCAAATTGCCACGAATATGCATTGCACCAATAAAAACATTATTAAAACAGTATTATATACATTTTGCTTTCTGTGATGAGATATGCGTGTTAAACGCGACACCGTATGTGTTCCGGCCTAGGCGTACTGGGCGACAGAGTAAGGTACACGCACATGTGTGAGAAATACGTGTGAGCAAGGGGCGTGGCTTCCGTGCAGATAACGGTAGCGCAGGAAACGAATGTCTACTGTATCATTACTCTCGCTAGAATAAGAATACAAAATATTATAAAATAACGAATACTTTAAATTATATTATTTATTTCGTTTTTCATTCAATATAATTAGACCTTTGAAATAAAGTAAGAAATAATCTTGAATTTTAAACATTGCGTTTTTAGATACATGTGGAATAGAAAATAATTCGAAAAAAATAACATATTTTGAAAAAAGTAACCTTACTCCATACCAAGATTATACAGATCATTCTGTAGTGATTTTTATTAAATGATTCTTTAACTAAAACTCTTATCTTACTTTCCTCGCTTTTAAAATTATCATTATTATTATTTGCGTAACAATACATACACTTAAGAAGCCAATTATTTTCATAAGTGCCATTAAATGTCACTAAAAAAGATATGAAAATATTCTTTTATCATGAGTAAAATAACCACAAAATTAAATTCGCCTTTTTACATTACTATTAAAAATAATAAAATACTAGTTTAGTTGAGACATTTATCGAACAAGATTCTCAAATTTGCTCCTACAAGAATTTCTACACATATTCAAGATCGTATACAGGGCGAGTCTCGTAACATGACGATTGCAAATAACTCGTAAGTTATTTGATGCGCGAAAAAATTTTTCAAACAAATGTTGCATGGTTTCCAGGGGAACATACAATGTTGTAATCTGCTTTTTGTTACTCTGCTTTTTATCGAGATATAAAGGGCATCGTCAGTTTTTTTAAATGGAGTGCCTAATATTTTCTCTTGAATTCGGATAAAGCACCAAATTCTGCGTAAAAAAGAATTACTCCAAATAGGGTTTAAGATTAATAATTTGTAAAATATTGGTGGCTCGCTATAAATTTCATTTTTTAATGTTCCCCAAAGAAAATAATCGAGCGCCGTTAAATCTGGCAAGCGAGCTGGCCAAGCAATGTTTCTGCTATGTCCGAACCAACGATTAGGAAATGTCCTATTTAATATTTACCGTGATTGCTGAGCATAATATACTGGACAGCCGTTCTGTCGATACCACATTATTTGACGTATTAAAAAACACTGTAAATTTTTTAATAGGCTTGGTAGTGTTTCGGACAAAAATGTGGAGTATGTTTGACCTGTTAATGATCCTTCAATGAAGTACGGTCCAATGGTTTGGTGATTAATTATGCTGCACCAAACATTCACTTTCCACCGGTGTTGGTGGTCAATTTCACGAATCCAATGTGTATTCTCCGTTGCCCAATAACGCATATTTTTTGTATTAATATCTCCGCAATTTCTGAACGTAGTTTCGTCAATTCATAAAACAGTCTGTACAAATGTACCATTCGAATCTTCCATCTGGTGCAACAACCAATCACAGAATTGTACGCGTTTCTCAAAATCTCGTCCATATAGCTTTTGATGTACTGATAGGTGATAGGGATGAAAGTTATCCGAATGAAGAATACGCACAATACTGCTTTGACTAATGCCCGAACCACGCGAAACCTGCCATGCACTGATATGTGGATTATGGGCAACAGTCAGTTTCTTCTGGAATAAAGTAAAAGAAAGTGAAGTAATCTAAAATGAAAAAAGAGAACAGAAATACGAATGAAGAAGAATAAAGTAAGATAATATTTTACGTAACAGATATTTTTCAAAATATGTTCTTTAGAAAACGCCTAGATCTGTTGGAAGGTATCGCCTGATGTTAAATTAACAGGTGCAAAACAGTGATCCGATTAATTTAGTAACAGCTATATCAAGCTTCGATGAAACGCATTTGCAAGTGCTGTTTTGTTACATAGTCTGTCTATTTCACCAACAGCTTGTGATTTAATTTAATAATCAAGGGTTAGTAAATTCTCTGTCGTCGAGGATTTACGGAACTTTATCAGGATCCGATCGGTTTAAATCGAATCAGTCGTTGGAAGAGATTTTCAGCAATTAAGCTCAATTAGATTTCTTATTCTGCATTCACGAGAAGCAGAATAAAGTTTATCGAGTAATTGCTCGGTCTCATTGGAGCCATGGGTAGTTCGACTATGTAATGTTAAGAAACGTACTTAGAATGGTATTTATATTGAAGGGATCAAAGTTAACCCCAAAGTTCGAGGTAGAAAACCCATTTCTTCAAATATATCGAAGACTATTACTGCTAGAAGAAAAATGTTAACTTCCAAATTGTGTACTTTTAAAACGACAAATTGATCTGTTCATAAGTTCCTGAAAAATTTACTTGTTTAGAGAATATATTAAATGTTAACACTTTTTTTCTATTTGCCGGCCAAATGCCGATTCATTTTTATGCGAATCTATGTATGTAAGATGCATATCAGATGCAAAATTAAAAAAATCCACCTGTGTATTATGCTGAACTGGAAAAATGGAATGTGGAAAGCATGCGAAAGGAATGTGGGCCGGTTGGTTAACCCTCCGAGCAGTGATGCCAGAAATCGTGGAACTTGGTACCCCCACCACAAACGAGGTATAGGAGTAGACATTTCATCTAATGTATTTCTTCGACCCACTTTTCTGGGGAATGTAACCCCATTTTTGAGGGCTTCAGAGCCCCAACACCGTTGAATTGTCACTACCCAACGTTACCGACATCGCATGAATTGTGGGTATTATTAGCATAAATGGTATATTATATATCTCGTTCGTGTTACGTGTATTTAATATGATTTGGCGGGATCAAAAATATGCGATGCTTTGGTACAAAGGTAGTTATGAATAATGACGCGCAAATGTATATATAATTTCAGTTATCTATAAAAGTAATGTAACTTTTTACACATTTCTTAATTCGTTTTCATGTCCTTTTTGTTACATTTTGATGTAATAACGCGATATAAGAATCTTAATACGCACAAACAATTACCTTCTGGCAATGTGTACATTTTTACATATAAATTAATTTACACATGATTTATCCACAATAATTTTTTTTATTGTGAGTAATGAAATAATAAACTCATAGACACACCCACAGAACTCAACGAAAAGATACCCATGGATATTTTCGAACCACTACCTAAAACCAAAGAGGGAGATAAATACATTCTCATGAAATATCTTATCCTTATTTCCTTAAAACATATCAATTAATTATTAAACAAGTCAATAACCAAAAAAAAAAAGAAATAGTTCCGCTTTGTCTTGGATAATGAACGACATTTTCGTTAGGAGAATGTTATCCCAGTGTTAAAGATCGCAGTACACTTATAATGTACTAATAATACAATAACAACACACTAATAATACACTAATAATACGCTAACAACACACTAATATTATGTACACAATAAAATAAGAGCACTAAGAATAAAGAACACGGAATAGACACTACGTTTATAAGCTGAAAATATTGCTCTCGACGAATTGACGTACTGAAGACACATGCTAAACTGACTGCTTGGAACCAAGGGATAAATGCTACGGGCATAAGTAGGAAGGTATACCCGATTTTTGTTTATGTCTGCAGCGTACAGTTTACTCGGCGTCATTCGATACTGCCGACTGATGAAGTCACGAACGATGCGTGTTGACCTAAAGTCGATGCCGCTAATTTATGATTTTACTACACGTACAGTAAGAACGTTTTTCTAATATCTTCAACCCTTCGTGAGATATTCCACCATTCGCGTTTAAACGTAACACCCTGTATACATATACCCAATATCACAAAAAACTGACCACTTATTCCAGGCATATTTACCAGACCACGACACAGTGCTCACCAGTGGACTCGAGTTCCTTCCCATGACAGCCTACGATCTGGAGAGATGTAGACATTTAAATACGGTCAACATTTGCAGACGAAAACAACCGAGTCAATCGATACTTTTGGGAAATACTTGCGAAAATCAAATATTGTCACCGTCAAGGCGAAAGACCTCGGATAAATGTATGTGTTCCCCATTTAAGATTTACGACGTTGTATATATCCGACTTAGAATTAGTGACGATTATATTATAATATCGAAATGCCCAATAACCTTCACGATACGATGCGACACCGGAGAAACATACGAAAAGATCGCGAAACCTACACGAATCAAATCCGAAACAGATTATTTAATTTCCACTATACCCACATCAATGCGAATTGGGGGCAGCAGTAAAAACAAACAATACGAAACACGTTTTCATAATTTCACTCTGAAATACACAATAGACGAACAGACTCTCGTTACAAAAATAATTCCCCAATTGCCCACTCACATCGATCTGGAAACTCTCAAGGGATACAGCTAAGACCTAAACTGGATAGATGACAGTCTCAGCCGACTACAAAGAGAATCACGTATTCGCTCTTGGACAGACGTAGGGTGGTCGACCATGACATGGCTGCGATACTTCCCTATCGCCGCCCTCACCCTTTTCATACTCCACAAATATACATCGCCACGATGCTTGTGCAAAATCCCAAATTTCTGTATACAAATCTTTTCCGCCAATGTAAACGAGACACAAACAAAGAGAACTCCGACGCCAGACGAATACCACTTAAGCGCCTACACAGATCTACCCACACCCATAATTCAAGCGTTGAAACGCTTTAGATTTAAAAAAAATTTGTAAATCTCGGAGGACCGAGATCAGTCTACGAAGGGGGTGTATGAGCGACATCCCCACCATCTGTACCTAGCTTATAAAAAGGGGTCAAAGCAATAAAGAACGACAATGCTACTCTAAATCTTATGCATACATTTACTTTGCCCATCTCGTCACGACTTCCGTTATTAAGATTGAAGCATAGTAGTTGTAATTATCATATACTTTTACCAATCTTACGAGAGCTATCAAGCTAATCGAACTGCTTTGTAAATATTCTATCATTCAATTGTGTTTTCAAGACGAGACTGGGAACAATGCGAGTGCTTTGCTTATTTTTTTGTGAGTCGCACGAAAGTTACCGTCACAGTCTGAAGTGTTCGAATGTCGATCGTTTTCTGAAGTTCTCGTCGAGCGTAAAAATATCGTGTTGAAGACAGTCGATTTGTCTGGTCAGAAGAGGTGGAACGTTTTGTGGAAAATTGGGCGTTGTTGGTCTTTGGTTGGTTGTTGGGTTCTGCTGTTAGGAATATTGGCGTGAGTAAGAAAGAAAGTCGGCGAAGCAGGGTAGAGGCTGAGGATGAGTAGTGATGGGTAGTCGAGCCGATTAGCTCGAGCTGTATCGGAAGCTTTCGATTCACCGGCTCGGCTTGGCTGGTCAAGCTGGCCAAAATGACAGTTTTATGAGGTGACAGCGGAGACACGAGGCTCTGGCACGCGAAGCCTCGGCGCGTAGAGTTATCTTATAATAACATCTCGCCTCACTGAGGCCCGTCGCCAGCGTTTCTTAGGGTGGAACGATGATGTCAACTTTTACCAAGGTATCGATACGGCTCCAGCCGAGCTGAGCTTCTCCCTCTCAAGCTCGGCTCGGCTCCAGCCGTATCGATTACTCATCACTCAAGATGAGTGAGTGAATGTAGAAAAGGCTGGGCGGAAGAGGATGTTCTGCGGCTTGATACGTACGGCGGTGTCGGGTAGTTTATAATGTCGTTGTCCTGCAGGAGTTTATGGTTTGGCGGAATTTGGCGTGCAAACGTGCGAGTTGTCGTTTACGGTATAATTCGGGTTCGTGACGTAGGCACGTATAACTAATTAGTAGGTATGAACTGTTATAAAAAGTATAGCTGTTGGACGATCAATTAGGAGCTAGAGAGGTTAGGATCGTACATCCCCTTTAAAACCATTTATGTATTTCTTGTCTGAACCAATCTTTCATACAGTGGATTGTTTTCCAGTAGTTTGCATACTTTTTTATAACCAGACACCTTGTATGTATTTATACAATAAAGACGAATTATAAAAAGCAAAAATATATATTATAGTCCAGTTTTTATCAAACATAACAGTGAATGAACGAAAAAGGTAGCTAGAAGAATACACGGTGAATAGAAAAGAAATGAACAATTCATTTGGGGTGACAAGTATAGATTTTAAAGTCGAGCCTAGACATAAATACATAATCCTATAACTTATGTCAAGAAATTGTCTTATTTCTAAAACAAAGTTTCGGGTGAAAAGAATGATCCAATAAGATTTTGATAACTTCCAGTCTTTCATTCGCCATAAGACGCAAATACTTAATTTCACTTAGAAGTATAACATTTTTAAAAAATAGGTCTTTTATTTTAATGCCTATATGTTTGAATTTTATTAAAATATAATTACTTAGATAAATAATACTCACCTTCTTGAGTCACTTCCATACCAGAAATTTTCTTTTATTTCACAATAAGCATTACAAAAAAAGGAATCTATATTAAAGTTTATTCAAACATAGCTCACCACGCGTTCCTTTCGATGATAGGATGTTATTTTTTCTGAAAAACAAATATCTTTGTTATATACTGACATGACATGAGTTCAGAAAACTTTTTATTTCATTTTGACATTCTGCCAACTTTTTCCAATCTTTCACCACTGTGCGGCATACGCAATGTGGCGGGAGAGCGACATCTGTTTGCGTGAAAGTACATTTGAAGGGGAAATGGCTCGCGCGGCAATATATCGAGAGTCCACTGTAACACGTTTAGTTATATTTATTAAAATTTAAGTGTGTTACCAAGTCGTGTCAACTTATTAGAAATCACATATCATCATTCACAATTACATCTATCTTCCACAGAATCAATAATCATAAATATTCCATAGAATAAAAAACAATATTGTTTGCAAGTTTACTACAAGTGAAGATAAAATAATATAATAATTTAAAAATTCATAAGACTAATTTGAAACTGTTAGTGTGGACTAACATGATTTTATTACAACTGTAAATAATTCGATTATAAGCATAATGCTCATAACGACACTATACACATAATCATCTTCATAATTTTCAGTAAAAACCAAACCCTAACCCGGATTTAACAATATTTTTCTTCTATTTTAAACAGATCATCAATCTGAATTTTTATAAATATCTGTCAGTGTATTTTATTACTCATATTATTAATTTTCTGTGCTGAATAATCATGAAATATAGAAAAATTGGCAAAAATTTAGCCAAAAACATTTGTCTCTTTTTCTTATTTCTTTTACGTTTCAAAAATGCGTTTCGTATTGTATCATTTATTAACGAAACCGTATAACTGAAGTGAGATAATAAACAAACTACAAGAATCTCATAGAGTTTGCTCGGTCTTATATTCTAAATTAAATAATTTCGTATTCGCTGAGGTACGCATAGCAACGGCGGCCCCCAAAGGGAATTGACTAATACATACATAAGCATTCAGAGATGTAAGAGGATAATAATAAGTAATGTAAATACTAGGCTGTGCTGTATGACACACCGTTGGAAAGCTTATGAGTTGAGAATTTTTACAGGTTGGTCACGGGTACTGCGAACTTCCCATTCAAAAAATATAGATTCAAATGTGTAAACATGACAGTAGCGTAAGCTAAAAGTTTACGTAAACCTAAATCTGGCAACGTAATCCCATACATAACAATACTACAGTAATAATAACACTAATCGATACGATAACCGGCAATGTTTATCTAATCCAGACTTGAGCCAGACGTTGGCAAAGCGGGGGTGATCCATTCATACGTGAAACAAGGTCATTCTTATGTTGGACACAGTGTAGGACAATGGTGTGGACATAAAAAATTCCATCATGAAATGACTTAAATGTACAGGTCTATCGGCTACCATTCCGCTATTTTTCATTACAAAATTCTAAATAAAATTCTTTTTTTGTACATATCACAAGGACCTTATGTTACATTTTTAATGCAGTTCCTACATTTTTTTGAAATTACCTTCAGTTATCCTACCATTTTTGGCCTATTATTGTGGGGTTACCCTTAATGGAGCTTTTTTCATATAACTCAATTAACATATTAAGACTCATAATAATTTGTATATTTCGTATCGTTTTCTTTTCCTGGACTTCTAGTCAATTAAAACACTGATTACACTGGTCAACAGGTGTCTGGACTTCTAACATTCAGTAGCCCTTTCTTGTAGATTTTTATACGCTGAATGCGAATCTGTAAACTATTTTTAGCCAGCGCCCTCATTGTTCAAGAAATTTGATTTTGCAAAAAATGCAAATTTTCAACTTTGAACGTTTCCTGTGTTCAAACAGTAGTAGTTATTCGGTCGATTATTGCGTCAAATTATTCTATAAACTATCCCAAATAAAATGGTATATGTTATTATTGACCATACCCACTAGTACGCTTGCCGCCGCCGCACCACGCCATTGAGTACCATTGTCGATGCCGCATGTTTTGCCAAACTGTTTCGTTAGAGTATTGAAAAAAAAACGTGACTTACTAATTCTGTTGATACTTTCCAAAGGAAAAATGTTTGGTGTATCGCGTGATGTAGTCAGAATTTTTCCTAGACCGTTACTTTTTAAAATAAATTGACAAATATCCTTTTCTATTTGACCGTTGTTCAAATATGTTTAAATGTTTATAACGCAATAACAACATATACCATTTTATTCAGAAGAGTTTATAGAATAATTTCGCGCAACAATCAATCGAATAACTATTACTGTTTGAACAAAGGCAACGTTCAAAGTTGAAAATTTGCATTTTTCTTCCAAATCAAATTTCTCGGAAACTGAGAGTGCTGGTAGAAAACTGTTTGCAGATTCGTATTCAGGGCAGGAAAATCTACATAAAGCGGCTATTGAATATTAGAAGCCTGAAAAAAAGTTAAAATTTGTTGAACAGTGTTATTCTTATACTTTCTGCTTTTATTTATTTGGCCCTTTTATTGTTGTGGTGTATACTTCATATTGCTTGTTCCTTCTAATATAATTAGTCACCTCTCTTGTAATTAAAATTTAAGCAATAATTTGAACAATTTCTAATTAAATGTCGGAATACTGTATGAGTTGCCAGTAAGGAAGAAGTACGGATTCGAACTCACCAATGAAGGAAGAGTTTACGTTGATATTAAAAACTGCCTCTGACGACGTTGGAGGAAGGAACACTCAGAGACGTATTGAAACAGCGATTACCATATCCATGGCAACAACCACCATCCATCGATCTTCATAGAATTTTTTTTATAAAAGTTACCCCTATGCGTACTTGCGTTGCTCAAGTGCGTTGACGTAATGCGTGTACGTGCATATACATGACTGAAGGTAGTCCTATATATAGGATCATGCTCGGATATATATAACCTTGTGCATTATTATGAATATGTAATATACAGTGTAATACACAATGATTTTCGCTTTCTGGCCTGGCTCGTGTACCATCGATACGATGCTATCGACGACAATTAGTGTTTCTGAAATGTTTCTGGAAAATCTGAATTATTTTTCGAACGAATTGATAAATAATTTTTAATTGCTATGTCCAATACCATTGCGCCGTTTTGTGCACTTATTATTAAACTTTATTTTTTAAAGCGTTCCTTCGTTTTACTTGTCCCATTCGTTCATTCCCTTGTTTATTTACAAGAGAAAAGGTTGTTTGAAATAGGAGAAGAAAATAATACGACATATATATTGCAATATTAAATCATAATTATAATCATATATACAAGGTGTTAATGAAAATGTGGGACACTTTCACAGGGTGGATTCTACACACCAAACTAAGATGAAAATCAAGAACGATGAAATTGCGTTAGACATATTTTTCAAGTTATTAATAGACTGCAGATGTTTATGCAAATGCATATTTTTATAGAAAATAGGTAGACTAATAGGACCTGGGCAGAAACTTATATCATTATTAGGTGATTCCAAAAATATATTTTCTATTTTGCATATTTCCTTTTGCATTTTCCTCACATAATAATAATCAAAAATAAAATTCTCTGCCGCACAGCAACAACTGTGTAATGATAAAAAAATGGATATCTGAAGTTGGAAATATTCATTTACTTGAAAATGGTGATACAGTTACTTGTGATGCTTGCAATAAAGAGGTATGTGATCTAGTGATAAATACATAGATTAGTATCTTACATTATCACCGTTATTTTAATTGTATGTCATTGTTCTTCATTTATCTTTTGATTTAGATTAAATGTGATCGAAAAGCACAGTTAAAACAGCATATACAGGGTGACAATAAAAAACCCGCAATTTTTTTGCTCAGATGTTTGTCCTGCTTTTATTAGTTTTCGTTTACAATGAATGTTATCTTTGAATTCCGCGAGAAATTCTGTATATCCTAGTGCTGCCCTCTATGAACTTTTGTGACATTATACAATTCAAAAATGGTGAAAGAAGCTCGTATCTCGGCTATGAATTTGTACAAAAAGGGACATAAAGCAAAAGTTATATCGAAACTGCTCAAAATGCTACCTAGAATCATGTACGACGCTATCAAACGATACAAGGAGACTGGTGGATGTGAAGATAGACAAGGAAGGGGGCGAAAAGCAACAATTATTACTTCGGATAATCTCAACAAAATTCGTCGTCGAATTTATCGCAATTCTGTCTAATCAATGCGACAAATGGCTAAAACCATTGGCATTAACTGTGAATCGCTTCGATTGATGATCAAAAATGGCCTAAAATGTCATTCTTATAAGCTGGTTCGGTATCATTATCTGACGGAAAAAATGACAAAGCAGCGAAGGAAGAAAGTGTGGAAGTTGCTTCAGCTGGTCGCGTATGGCCGTCACCATTCTGTGTTTTTTACGGATGAAAAAATGTTTACAATTCAGCGATATCGTAACTGTCAGAACGATAGACAATTGTTGCCAAAGGCTTAAAAATCAACGCCATCACCTATCACCAACGCATCCTTAGAGATGTACTCTACCCGTGGGCACGTCAGCACTTCGGAAAGAATAAGGGGATTTTACAACAAGACTGGGCTCCGGCGCATTCGGCCCAATCGACAATGAGAATGTGCAAAGAACTGTTTTCGGAGGTGTGGAATAAAACGATATAGCCATAAAATTCACCCGATCTCAACGCAATGAATTATTCAGTTTGGTCAATTTTTGAGAGAAAAATCGACTCTAAAAAATACACCACCGTAGAACAGTTAAAGTCTGCTTTAGAAAGAGCCTGGAATCAAATTACTACTGAAGAGTGTGCGACCATCGCAAATAAAGTTGTCTATGCTTTAAAATAAAATAAAAATTGTTTTAATTCAATGAGTTATCATAGAGTTATCTTCTTCGACGGAACGAAAAAAGTATCAAAAGCTCTATGATTTTGAAACAGAAATGAGCAGTTCGTTCTAGTACACCCGCGGCGCGCTTATCTATAACGGAGGTACACCAGTGACTCTTACAGCTTTTTGTGAAGCTAATTTTACTTGTTCCATTTTTCCGATGGGCTCAATTTGTAAGGTAAGATTTTAGGGAATATCATCATATTTTTTTTAAATTTAAGCACCCCCTGTGCATCACAGAGAAAATCGCGAAAAAGGATTTGTTTATAATATTCACTATTAAAAAATTAATTTTTTATATCAAAAAATTGATACGGTAAATAGTTCCCCAGGTATACATTTTTAAGTACTTCGTGGTTTCAAGAAAATAGACAAAATTCGTAAACAGTGGCGGCCTGTATTTTTTTTTTAAATTCGAGAACAGAAAAGGGATAACATACCCCCCCCCCCCGAAATTGATTTAGATTACAACATATTTCGTTTCGAACATTTTCGAAATCCCTGACAACAAGCGCAAAAAGTAATCAATTTAGCGCGGAGTGTTCCTATCTTACACTGCGTTATCAAACTTTCCCAAATTCATCTTTGCGAGAGCAAAATCGCTTGAAAAATGTCCTATATTTAATAATTAACAAATTGTTAAGAACTAATGAGCGTCTGTAAAAACTTTTTGGGGTTTACCTCGAAGAGTCTCCTTGACAATATATGTTAAGGTCGAGGTCATCGGAGATGCGTCCCCTAAACGTAAATTTTACCAATATTTTTGTATACAATCTGCAAGTGTTTAATATGGGTCACGTATGACCCGGTCATAGGCTTTCACTTCCATTATGCGAAGATAAAGATTCATGTGTGACACAGAATTTTCAACTCTTCAAATACTTGAAAAAACGAAAGCTCACCGGTCTTGAACAAATTATTTCTTTTTTAGTTATAAGATTATATACAGAGTGATCATTGTGTTTTCATAAAATCACCGCTATTTGGTATTTTCCTTTCAATTGTATCCCACGTTATGTTAAGTTTAAATACAATTTTATTAGTTAATAAATAATATGTATAAGCAATAAACTTATTTTTACACAAATTGTGTCAAAAAAGATAAATAAATAAATAAATAAATAATAGAAACAATAAATGTATTTATGATAATTCAAAATTTTCGGGCAACCTTTAATATCTTATGTCAATGATACTGTATGAATGAAAGTACATCATCAAAAAGCCTGTAAGGTATTGTATTTTCATTAAACTTTCAAAACCTATCAATAATCTCAACACATTCAAGACTTTCAAGACGTTCAAGACTTTCAAGACCGCTCTAGAATTCCAAGACCGTTCAAAACTGCGAATCCGTTCAAGACTTTCAAGAGTTCTAATCTGAATCAGATTCGAAGCGATTCGAAATTGTCGTTCGAATTCAAGACAGTTTCGAAGCGATTCAAAGCGTTCCAAATCCCATCATCACTGAGGACACCTTGAAAGATTGAAGCAAGTTATACACGGTTTGGTTTACCACGAGGCCTGGGCTCGTGAGGCCGTCTCACGTCAGAGGAGCTGGGTCTCTAGAAACCTCCTTGTAATCTGTAGCGGGATGGTAGGTGCCGTGCCAAACGCGCGGGCGAAGGTTCCCGATGGGGCCTTCGGGTGGTGTGCGGTGTGCGCACTGATCTGTGTATATGGATACGGGATGGGGCTTCTAAGCATAAGCATGGGTTGCTGCATTTTGAAGGTACGCCATCTTTGAGAATAAACCACCTTCGCCGCCTACCTAGATTAACGGTAACTAATGCTTTCCATTCACATGTACGCTTCTTCGCATAATTTGTAGAGTAATACACAGTATGTATTTATTTTATGCATATAAAGAACATAAGGCGTGAACAGGCATGAACGATAAGTCAGTTGGAAGTTTAGATGAGACAAGTACTGATAGTATATAGTATACTGTTCAGCAGAGGCGATAGCCTTTTGAAGGTTTCTCCTCTTAAAAAAAAATACTATAATATATGTATACATACTAGGGCTCTTACTATTGCTCGGATTTTCGGATATCCGAGTCTTGAGTATCCAAGTACTCGGATACCCATAATTCCGGATATCCGGATCCCATAAATCCGAGCATCCGAGTATCCGAGTATCCGGGTATCTGGATATCCGGATACTTGTTTCACTTAAATTCGAGTATTCGGATTCGGATTCGGAGAGATCCGAATATCTGCTTGATTTAGATTTGGATATGAGTCACTCCACGTCACAACGCTCGGGAATTGCGGTCATACTCACGATTTTTTTAAAATAAAGGAAGGAACACTTCTTCTAACTATGTGCAATAAATTTCGTTTATTGTTAATGAATACAGTAGTAATTAAAAGTTGCATTTTTAAATGCCGATTTGACACTGTTTCCACCCATGGGTCAATTCGTAAAAATACCACTGGATTCCCTCAATCTTCAGCTTTAAAATACGCTTTTTAAAAATTTGGGGCAATTTCGGGAAATATTTCAACATCTTCGGTCAACATTCTGCAGAAATTTCGGAACATTTCATATCATTCTTCTTCCGACAAATCTCTTAACAAATGGCTTCCACTATACCGTTGTCTGTTTTTAAATAGTGAAGTTTGCCACCATCGTTTATCTTCTTTTATTTGCTTTTATTTTTTGCACTTAACTTCAGCACATTAAAAGCAGCACTTGCGCAAACAGATTTCTTCGTATTCATTATTTCACAATCTGTTCGCTGTCAGTCTTCGGATCAATTGCGAATAGAAATGAATTCGTTCCAGTGTGGACGTGGGGCGAGCATTTCAGTTGAACACGAGCGAACCCTTGCAAGCTCTTGCGATCACGAGGGAATACTCGCTCGTGCTTGCTCACTTGGTGAATACGCCGCTTTAGAGCATGAACGCGTGGTGTTCGGAAACGAGTGCGTAATACTTTGTAGTTTACGAAAGGCAGCCACTTGTTTGTCGCATTCCGACAAATAAACTTTTCGTACAACTAAAGCGAATGAACAGGCGGGACAGCAGTCATCGACCAGGCGCTTCAGATGAAAGTTGTATGGTTTCGGGGGCGACATAATTTGATGTAACTAATTTTTTTTTTAAGTGGATACGTAGAACAATATTTTTTAGTACGTTAGTCGATTCAGATTGTAATTCTGTATAAAAAAAGTATTAACCTATTCATATAAAAGAGCCATTACTTTAAGATATATTTGCATATTGATATATATACAACCAAACTTGACCTTCATATCTCTGAAAATAATAATGTTAAAAAAATTCGCCATAGCCCGGTAATAGCCCCTTCGTACCATTCAATTTAATGTAGATAGACAGGTTTCTCGTATTTGATATAGTTAGGATATAATAGACTGATATGCTGTTAGCGAGGACACCTTGTATGTAAATGAAATCACTGCAATAACTCCCAATGCATTAATTTGGACGAAAATTGCTACAGATAAAATCTGTATGCTTCGGGCGGGACCATATAGTGATTATTATGTTTATTATCCAATTTCTTTCCAGCATTAGCATTTTTCGAAATATCAAGGACGCCTTCAATTTTTTAAATAGAAGTCAAAATTTTATTTTAAAAAAGAATGTTATGGATAAGAGTATAACAAATTCAGTGATATGTATTACGATGATCATTAGATAATTTTTAAAGAAATTCTACCAACTGATGTACCGACAACTGGCAATAACATAAATAAAAGACTACCGTTTTGTAAATATCTTTTATTCTAGATGATGATTTTACATGTGTTAAAGTTATAAAAATTTAGGAAAGATGTTCAAAGTGTTATTCCTGGACGTCAATACACTTTCGAATTCTTTATTGAAAACTATCTCGATGAATAATTCACTATGTGGCTGCGGTCGAGCTATGCATATTTCGGCAGTAAAAAATTTTCACCTAAGTTAATATTTTGGGAATTATCGCAGTGGTTCCACTTATGCCACTTCGAATAATTATTAAAGTTAAAATATGTCTTAAAATAATCGATTTTTCATATGAACAGGTTAATATTTTTTGTGCGGAATTACGAGATGGATTGACTGACGTAATAAAAAATATGCAGTTCCATTTAAAAAAACAAACCTGACCTTCATATGTCATCTACGCATCCACTTACAAAAAAAGTAATAACGTAATATTATGTCCCGCTTACAACCATTCAACTTTTATCTGGAACATTTTTCACTAAAATTATTACTTACGCAGCAATCGAAGTGGTTCAAGTTACGTGCTCCACCCTGTATATTCGAGTCTTTATGATAAAAGATCCGAAACCGGGTACTCGGATACCCGGATCCGAGTACGGATATCCGGATACTCAGATCCGGATTTGGATTCGGATTTCGAGTTATAAGGAGTAATCCGTGTACCCGGATATCTGGATTTTAAGAGCTTTAATACATACTATGCGTATAGATACGTATGTTAAAGGAAAAATAAATTTGTGGTACACATGTTATAGATGATTTATTAATTAGTTTAGTTTATAAACAACATGTATATTTTTAACGCATGCGTGTGAATAGGTATACATGTGAATGGAAAACGTTAGTTACCGTCAATCTATGTAGGTGGCGAAGGTGGTTTATTCTTAAAGATGGCGTACCTTAAAAATGCAGCAACCCAATATACCCCATACCGTATCCATAGATGCAGATCAGTGGGTATGCGTGTGTGAGAAGGCTGAGAAAGAGTCACAGAAGGTGACGCGAGCAACATACTTACAATGAGAGCGAGCAACACCAAAATGTATATGCATCTAATATTAATGAAATAGGTTAGGTTAGAATTATTCATGAAAGTGTCGTTCTTTGAAACCGAATATCCTACAGTAGTATGTACAGCTTCCAAGCAATCAAATATCATTTATATGCGAAAAAAGGTTCCAACTGTTAGGTATGGCAGTAGTTATGTGTATTCAAAAGGCAAAACAACCATGTAAAAAAAGAAAACGGTCTCAAAGAATTGGCTGACTGACAGAAATACGGATCCATGTAGGATTTGGTCTTTATGTCCCAGAAACATAGACAATTTCTATACAATATTAAGAAAATCTTCCTGAAAAAGACGATATCTTTCAGAACTCATTTCGATTTCTACGTATTTTTATCTCGATACGAATTCGTTACGTTTACAAAACGTCCACGAGGGGAGATTTTATCTGGCCTCAAGGCCACTTCAGGTCTAGGTTAGGTTTCCAAATGCATCTCCGCCGGATTTCGTCAGGATTGTTTTGTATACATCGTCTGTCTTCACCGTCACACCCAGAACCGATACCATCCGATCGTCGGGAATTACCGCAGCAGAAATAAAATTGCCGGAGTGAATCCGTTGCACTTGAAAAAGGGAAAGTTCATCTTCAGACGAATTCATATATGGGTATGTAATTCAACGCCAAGCAGACCACTTTTGTACACGATGTTTGGGACTTTGGTCAAAGTGAAATATAGTCCACATGAAAATAGGAGGTGTTTGAGTTAGAATTTCGTTGATTTTGAAATTGTTTAAATGATACCGACCCTCAGATTTTGCAATTATCATCGGTTTTTACGAAATCGATCTTTACAAACAATAATATTTATCTCTGCAATTATTAAAGATACGAACTTGATCACTATCTCATTTTAATTGTAAAGGATCATTCTTTGTAAGTAATATACAGGGTGTCCCAAAAATGTCCTCCAAGCCGGAAATGGGGCACTCGGGGGGTGAATTGGAACAACTTTTTCCTTAACAACAATGTAACCTGAGGCTTCATGACCGAGATATTAACGAAAAACCGCGACCAATCAGAGCGCGAGTTTGCCAGCCGAGTTCCCGCGCTAGCGGTGGCTACGCGCTACGCTTGTACTACGAAGCTCCAAACAAGTAGGTCAGTATGCATCGCAGGAAACTTCGTTGTTGAGAAAACTAATAATAAATATTTTAGAGAGCAGGGTGAGACATAATTTGAAATATGTAAGACAAGATCAGAGTGTGTATGTCCTTCCTCCTTTAATTCTATCTTTCTTCCTTTGGTTTCTCCGAATTAATTTCTTTACTCTTTCAGTCACGGCTATGGGAATCTCTGCTACGTTTTGATATGCAAATTGTACGCCGAATGTTGATAAAGTTGTAGACGGAATGTTCTTAATTTACATGACGCTAATAGAGAGAAAAGCATAACTTCCACAATTAATTAAATGGTATACGAACATGACTATTATCCGATGAGACAGATAGTAAATGTTAAAATCAGATATGCCTTTCCTCTTACATACAAAATACATATATAGTAGGTAATGGGTTGACCGATGTGTAGCAATGGACTTCGATACATGATTTAGAATTTGAAATCAAAACTACGAGTTCTATAACAATTTAGATTATAATTGTGAATTTAACTGCGCACGCGAAGAGGAAAGTTCAAAATGCTCGACATTTTATCGGACCGGACACCAGAGGTTTACATTCGGCAATTCGGTGAAGTAAATATCTACCTCGTATTAGAATCAAGCGGTCTGAACGTGGGACCACGTTGACTCCAAGGAAAAGAATGCGTTATATATACAAGCTTATATGCGTCGCCAATGAGAAAGCTATCTTAGAAACATCAAAGACCGTACTGCGTTCGATTAGGGAGCTCCCACAATGCTATACATTATCATAACTCATTCCAGCGAATGTAAAAGGAAAAAAAAAGAATTTGGTTCGGAACATAACACTATATATATTTATGTATTTATATATTGTTTATTCATGATTGCAGTTATTATATATCTATTATGTGGGTTCGACATATTTTACCCATAAATAAATGAAATATAATCAATTTTATAAACGTTTTCTTACTTTAGAATAATTTCAACGGAACAGTAATAAATATAAATCATGTAAGAATTTAAAAAAAATAATTCATGCGGAGAAAAGCTCAACAGGGTAGACGGGTGTACAACTGCCGACTTCCGGATTACGAGATACTTGCTTCAACCGACTCGGCCACACCGATCTTATCTTGAATATTGCAAATTATGTCTCATCCTGCCCACCAAAACAATGTATTGTTAATTTTCTCAACAACGAAGGCTTATGTGGCGTAACCCCACTACAGTTTGTTTATGCATAGACTATATTAATTAATATAATTTAAAATCCCCTACCGCGGAAACAGCTTGTAGAAATTCATTACTGTCGAAATTTCCGACAATAAAGAAATTTCCAAACTATTGTAGTTAAATCTAATAGATTTTTGTACGAAAATTTAGGGTAGTGATGAGTAGGTTTGTAAGGATAACATCTATTTGTAAGAATAATTTGTGCATATATAACATAATATGTATGTATATATAAAAAAATGAAAATACTGAAGTAGAACACATTTATTTTCTTCTTTTTAAATGCCTTACAAATCAATATTTTTCAAATTTCTTGTTTACTGAGAGGTTACAAAGTGAATTTACAAAATAATTCAAAATAAAAAGTAAAACCGCCGCATTGGGATTCGAGGGCGGTCTCCTGACTTTTGCTCACGCGCTTAGGTTTCCGAACATCGCGTCGAAAACGTGATTTTCGCCGTAGTGAGAATTGAGATTCGACGAAGATCTCCGAGGACCCCTCCTTGTCGGCGGAAAGACCCGAACGGGTATTGTAGCGCAACGGACAGGCTGGATATTCTTGTGACTGCCAGCACGGTGGACGTAAAGTGGGAGACGTCGGTAGGTCATAGTGGGAAACGATGGTACGTCGGAGTGGGAGAGTGGTGGGGGTAAACAGTCCCACGATTCTGGCATCACTGTTCGGCAGTCTAGTTTTCATCGCTCATACAACGTGCTCGCGTGTGTCGACATTGTACTCGCGTAGTCTCGCTCTTCTCACATCTCGCGTGTTACTCAAACAATAATCACATTATCATGAAAGGTTAGTGTCGCGCATCTTATTACATACACTCATAATGACAAACACGCTGCACAATTAATACAATTGTGCAGCGGCCACATGTTGCAACGCAACGTTGTTATACTCACCACATTCTCATAAAAAGGTGTCCATCGTGCATTAATATAATCGCGTAGACCATATCTCACTAATACATCTCACCTGTGTTAACATTTTACCGTGCTTGACAGTAAATCAACTTTATTTTGCTCAATGTGTGTCATACAACTTATTTCACCACGTGTAAATATCTACTCGGAACTATCATCACGTAAAATCTCAAACAACTGTCTATATTCTAAAGTTATTTACTCCACTATCGACAGCACTTGGTGCAGCGCTATTTTGATATTTCACTCTATTATATTTTTCTTTATTAGTCTTTATTCTATATTAATTTGGTGTCACATATTTAATTTTTTAAACGAATGGTATTGCAAAAAAGATGTAAGGATGTTATGACCGCGCCAAGGTTGCGGAAGTCCCCCAATGGTACAAGTTTATGACGATATTCTTCGCCTCGGTGGTACTGCGCGAGCGGGACCGGCTGCCGACCAAATGTTGGAACCTTCGTTTATTGTATAAGGATGTCGAAAAGATTAAAAAGATATACGGGAAATTGAATGACTAAATTAGAGTTTTATTCGAAAGTAATAACCACTGCTATGAAGTACTACGAATGTTTGGAAGTTAGAATACTGCTAGCATATTAAGAATCTGTAAGCAAATGATGGGATATAAATATAGTAAACAATTATTTTTACTTCATCGAAAAGGCAAAACTGATCAATTATCCCACCTTTCCCTTAATATCGCGATACGAATTCTATGTTATTAAATATAGTCCGATTTATGTCGAGTTTGGACTTATTTTCATCAAAAGAATCTCCTACATTTATTCATAACATTTTTAAGAAAGTACACTGAAAGGACTAAAAGTGCACATTTTTATTCATGGGTGATTCGTTCTGTGTGTTACATTGTAACCCGAGGGCCCGAGGGTCGATTGCCGGCGGCCAGATAAGATCTCTACGCGCCGAGGTATCGCGTGCCAGAGCCTCCTGTCTCCGCTGAGATTATAAACCTGTCACTTGAGCTCGTTCGAGTAGCTCGAATGAACTCGAAGTAAGTATCATTTCGTTTGAGCAAGCTCGAACAGTTCAGCTCAGTTATCCATCACTAGACGGGACGGAAAGATTCGGATTCCCGATACTCCCGTATTACTCGGGACTCCTAAAACTCAACTCGGACTTCAGCACGGGCGGGCAGCCTGACTTCGGGACGGCTTGACAAGAATCGGACGTTATCGGCTCGAGAGTCCGAGACCCTGATATATGGAAAGGCTTGTCAAACAGTTATTTTCATAACAGTCTCAACCCCTACATTTTCCACTGCTAGAAACATCGTTAGTACTACGCGAACAAAGTTGCTACCAGAAAACGTAGAACAATTATGTCTTTTACACGTAAATTTTAAAGAATAAATCTTCATCTATCGTATTTTGTTGCACCATGATCCACCCATTAGAACCTCACAATATTTATATTTTTTTATGATCATTTATTTTTCTGATTGCCTATCGATATTGTGTTTAGACCTTATATTTAATGTCGACGGTAATAATTTTAATATTATGTACATACATACACAATTTACGTACATCGTTACAGCGTCTATGTAGGTACATATGTACACAGATGTTTAGAAATAAGTTTTCTTGAATCCTATATTTTTCCAACTATATTTAATCCTACAATTGCTTTCTGACAAAACTCCGTTTCTTCTATTCAATTTTCTGTAGCAATATATGTACGTACGCATTTATTTATTTTCCTTCTCACATACAGTATTGTACCTTTTTAAATTTTTCTGACACCTTTGTACATAACAAACAGCGCGTCCACCGAGACGCAGAACAAGACCATAAAGTATAAACTGTAGGGTCATGAACAGTGTAAATAACAGTCATAAACAGTGCGGTCAAGTCGAACTCTGAACAGCCAGCTTTACTAATTTTCACGTGTTCACGTTGCACTGAAGAAAATGAATGCAATCGCGTACAGTTAGCAACCGTCTCCACCTTTGAGTCTAGCCAATATTCTCATTACCTTTTGTGAGGTTCTAATGGATGGAAATTATCTACATAATACTGTTTGAATCGTAGATTGTTTATTCTTGAAAGAATTGGAAATACTGACTCCCTGTGCCTACATATGCTCTTTAATATCTGTCGCATTCTCTCACCCACCTACACACACACATACATACACACACCAAATACGCCACTTGCATCTTAATAGCGACGTTCGGTGGCCATCTCTGATCGCGCTAAGGGGGCATCGGTTGAAACTTGAAACGCAAGAGTCCGCCGAAACACAACAGCCCGTAAAAGCCGTTGACCGATCCGACTGTGGCACGCACAGATTTCTTACATTTTTAAGCAATTCCGAAAAATCAGTCTACCAGGAAAAGCGAACGAGTCTACAACACCTTGCACTATTTTTGTATTACAAATTAGCATCCTTTTTTTTAATTATCCAGCTGACCAATTAAAAAATTTTCTTTTGATTGGTAAGCAATGAACCAGAACATGACCAAACTCCAGTATATTGGAGGAGCACCGCAAGGCACACACCAGTATCAGTGTGTCTTCGACCCCCTGATGAAACTAGCTGCAATGCTAGTGAAACGATGGGAAAACAATTCCACAAGGACACGGCTTACACCCGAAAGCCTTAACAGTGTTAAAAATTAGTAAAAAACTCAACTGTATAAATTAGCATCCTTGTTCGGCGTGGATTACAAGTACATAGTTATTAGTGATATTACATATATAGTTACGAGTAATAGTTATCTATGGTTATTAGTGGCAGTTAATTGGTGATACATAGTTTTGTTTAAAGTGACTGACACGGCGAGTAACAAAAAAATTGTTGTCTCTATGTAATAACGACTGGAGGTACTGGAAAATTTGAAAACACAACCTGTTTCACCGCTTGTTGCAGAATATGATGTTCACCGGACAACAATTTATCGAATAAAACAAAACGCTGTAGTCATTAACGAATTTGCAGGAAGAAGTAAGAAACAGAAGAGACGGCAAAGACCTAAAAAACATATATTTGAAAAATTGAAAAACCGTCTGGCGGCATGGGTTGCGGAAAGAAGGGTACTTGCAGATATTTTATTAGACGCTATACTTTTATAGAATGCCGCTGAAATGGAAGAGGATATTCCTCATGTTCACATTTACACGTAAGCAAAGGTTGGTTTCTCAATTTCAAAAAACGCACAAAAATACGTTTAGTCCGTAAACACGGTGAAAAAGCCAGTGTAGACAAGGATACGGCAAGGATATTTATACAAAATTTTAGAAAATAAATAGAAGAAAAGGAACTAGATACAGTAAACATTTATAATATGGATGAAAGTGGACTTCTCTGAAAAGCTCTTCGCCAATAGACGCTCGCAGATTTGGAAGATAAGAACGTCAGTGCAAAGAGCGCATTACAGTGGCATTCTGCGCCAATGCAATCGGCACAAGTAAAACGACACCCTTAGTCGTTCATAAATATAGAAAGCCAAGGACTTTGAAACATTGTCTTCATCGGCTTCCGGTTATTTATAAATCACAGACAAGTACGTGGATGAATACACCAATATTTGCGGATTGGTACCAGAATTATTTCAAGCCTCATGCAAGAGCGTACCAATTGGAGAACAATATTTGTGGTAAAATTATTGTATTAGTGGATAATTGTACAAGCCACAAAGTCCCAGCAGAAATTGTAGAAAACGACTCTTTTAAAATAATGTATTTACCGTCGAACACACCGTCTATAATACAGCCTGTCGACTAGAGGGTAATCGCGAAAGTAAATAACGTTTTTCGTCATACATTAATGCAAAGTGTCCTATGGTATGACGGTGGGGTCAGTGAATTTTATGAGCAATAAAATATAAAACATTGTATTGAAATTATAATATAAGAAATGCGTGGCGCAAAATTATTTCGGGACTCGCACTAGAAATTAACGACAGGGAGTACACAAATTTATTGCATAACATTATGCAAGACACAATTAGTTCGATAACCGGACAGGAGACGACAGCGGATGAGGTGACACAATATTTGTCACAATGTGAAAATACAAAAAACAAATGTAATTCAATGCAGTATATATTTAGACGATTAGACGATAATGATGCAAGGACACCCCTTGGGACAGTCAAGTTTTAGCAGCCTTAAAACGGATCTTGAGTGGCAGCATGTAAACTAAGGGCAAGGAAATATAGAAAAATCCTGTCAATGTATCTAAATATTAATTATTGATAACCTACTTTATTTGTGTCATTGGTTTTTTAGTTCGTTTCCGCAATTCAGGATTAGGACAGAAAACGGAAGATTGTGAGCACCTTTTTATGTTTGTATTTCATCAGAAGCGATAATAAAGGACTATGAATTTTTAACACCTTCTACATAGGTAAATATATTCCAAATTATACCGTGTTTGATATCGTTTAAATCGGAATAATCTCACCAATATGTTAACAAAAGTTTCATTAACAAAGAACCAAAAATAAAAAAGTTTCATTGTTACATTAATGTCGCGCCACCCGAAACCCGGGCATGTAATCTTTTCTTGACCTCCCCTCGTTCAGCCGTCGTCTCGTGAAAGAGAAGCCGCCGAGACGCGTCGGGCAAAAAATGATGCGCTTGACAAGTTCCACGGCCCCCTTCCCCAGTGATGGGGGGGATGACGACGTAGCAGTCATCGGGTCGGTCTCGTGTCGCTCTCAACAAGGCATTACTGTACTGCGCTTTTCAAGTGCACTGATGCACTTCTAGAAAAAGACATACAGTCTGATGATAGAGTTGGTTAAACAGTGCAAAGTGTTCCCCCAGGATTTTTTTCTGACTTGACTTGGGACAGAATTATAGCCTGATTATCCTTTTTGATAAGTTTCGAATTCTGGAGTTAAATTTTTAATATACATTATATTCGAATATAGTTTTACGCTGAAAATGTCTAAACCGAGAATTTCAATGCCAAATTTAAATTATTGAATTCAAGGAATTAAATTCGAGCTCAAATTACGAAATTGGAATTGCAATATCGAATTTAAACTGCTGAAACGTAACCTCTAAAACTATCACTATAAATGCATTGATCAAGACTGATAATTCCACATACGAATGTCTGAAACGAAGCTTCAATGAATAACATACCAAAGTGTATTAATTTATTACTTAAAAACTAAGTGTTAAATGAAGATTACAACTATAGTAAAGAAGAAATTTCTAATTTCTTATACTTCTTGTATAATTCAAATCTGATAATCTGCACACATTCGTATTTTAAACTGACCGTGACGCAATTTAAAATGATAGTTCCTCGTGCTGACCCATTTTTAATTGGCCCGTCACATAAAACGTGGTCTCACAATCAAATCTTTTTTTCGCCTCCAGATGAGTCAGAAGCGTGTCATTACTCATTTCGTATCACCTTCACAAATTTAAAGGTTGGCGTAGGTCGTGGTTGAATTTAATTCTGACCGTCGCCACAAGCGATATACTGTCGACGCATATAATAAAGCTTTTTTCGTAGTTAAAACAATACGCTTTGACTTTCGAAAACAAGCAGCTTGACTCCATAAATCAATTAAAAATACTTTTCAATTTCGATGGTGATTTTATATGAAAAAATAATTTGTCGTGTTACAATTTCGAGAAATGAAAATTTACATGAGAGATTTCACACGATTAGGAGGAGATATTAAATGACAAAACATTGAACCAATTTGGCAATGATTATTAATAAATGGCTATTAAATGATCATTCAAATTTCCATTATTCTAGACCAATTTACAAAATTGTTCACAGATTATTAAAAACCATTCAAAAGGTTACAATATGAGAGTTTTTATTTTTGTAATTTGTATACTCTGAAGAAACAACATAAATTAACAATCACCATTTTCTGATTTGAAGAACGGTTCTTTAAATCGATCTGCGACTGAACTGAATCGCTACACAAAAAATTCTACGTCAAACTACTACGACTATGTTGTTTCTTATAGTGTAGAAAATCAGTTTTGTTTACTAACTACACGTGATTTTATAGCTACATAAAAACGTGTCTGAAACGAATAATATATCAAATGAAAAGTAGAACGGTGTTAATCTAGACAATTTTTCATATAATCTGAATATACAAAGTTACGAAAATTATCACATCCACGTCATTAAAAGTATCAGAAACAGAAATTTTTACTTACAATATTATTATGTATACATTGATCAGACACATAATTTACACTTCTCTGCTTCAGTTGACAAATGAAAACAATTCACTGTGCTGAATAAATAATAAGAATGAAAATAACATTGAATAAATAAATTTTAATAAATGCAGTAATTAATAATCCTAATGCTATAATAACGTAGCCTAATATTAATGACAGTTTTCTTTATTAGACTTTGTAAGTTATAAGAGGTTTTCATCAAGTCGACTAATTTGGTCACCTTTATAGAATGTGGCCGCCACATTAATGATGAATTTAGGTAATGTTTCAAAATGGTCGTATAATCTTCCTTCTTTCTTTTGAAATATAAAGATATAAATTACGACAAGAAAATACTACGAAGTGTGAAACGTGTTCGAAGGTCTCTCTCGCGCGCGAAAACAGACTTTTGCGACGCACTTTTAACTGGTTTTCTATAAAAACAACTGTTTACCAAATTTTTAAGAAATTTTCGCATGCCTTTAAGTATATTTTGCCACGACCCGAAAAATATTCGCTATCAGACAATCGGCTAACAAATAATAGTGGCTACTAAAAATATTAGCATGCAGTTACTTCTTAAAAAAAATTTAAACGCGTCACTTTAGTGTTTCGTTACTCTGTGATAAAAAATTAATTTGAAAAAGCTAAATCCTTTATACAACAAAGGATAAATATTTTAAAAAATGAATGAAAGAACCTTACACGCAGCCACTTTTTGAAAATAATTGAGTACATTTCGACATTATGTTATAAATGTCGCTCTTTCAAAATTCTTATGTTGCAAAAATTATTGTACGATACTACATTATATTATATTATATTATACTAAACTGTTTTGTATTATATTAAACTATTTTATTGCTGTACTTTATTTTTACACTTTCCATATTTTTTACAAGAATATGCCAAAACTTTTGTTATCGTCTGTACATTCCCTGTGTACTCTAACTAATTTCAGTGAGAACAATGACAAGTGAAGCATTGAAGAACGCACAATCATGATGAATAAAGAAGAATCATTAAAACCATAATACAACACTAAATGGACAATTTTCAACTAGGTTCTACTGTAAATGTTCATCGTTATCGTCGTTGATAACTGGTGTTAGTTGCTGTACATGTCTGGACTATGCACGTCAAGCAATCGTGTTTGCTGAAATCTACCCATAATTATTGAAGATAAAGGCTTTTGAAACTAAACTTCATATATTCATTGAACGTAGATTATTACAAACAGTCCTGTAAACGATAAGATATGTAGCTAGAGAAACGATGCGATGAAAACTGCTTCAAAATTATTTTTGTACATATTTTAGAATAACAATTTTTTAAAGTATTTTTAAAGTATTTTTAAAGTATTTTTAAAGTATTTTTAAATAAATACCGGTCATTGTCATTTAGCTAGAAATTCAAAAAAATATAATTAATGTAATAAGAAAAAGGTGAGTCAGGTCAGGGTTGAAGACGCGGTCGAGTTTGCGGCGGTATCGCAGTCGGGCACTCTGCCACTGCGCCATCGGTGGATGTGGGTATGTGACTAAATATTTTCCATATAAGGAATATAGTATAATGTTAGGCAGTTGTGTTAACTTAAGTTTTTTAGTTTATATATTATTTTGCTGAGTGTAGGAACACGTGAAATCATATAATATACTTATTTAATAAAAGAAACATACAAAGTATAAGTTACTTTTTCACGGAATAAATCGGTTTTCGATTTTTTAAACTACGACGCACTCTGCCCAAAAATGACAAAAAAATTGCGGATACTACTTATGATAATATGCTGCTACTGTGAAAGGATAAGTGTGATGCCGTTAAAACTTCAATAAGAAAAAAATATTTTTCATTATGTTTGATTTTTCACAATTAGGATACTAAACTACAAAATCGCAAAAAGCTCTTCAACATGCGACCCAATAAATACTATCTATCAGATTTTTTGCAGAATTTTTGCACGTCATTAAACAGAGTTAATAGAGGAAAAACTGATAATCCGAATTGTTCATATTACTACCCTCCTAGTCGAGATAGAAGGTTGGCGTTTGGCACAGACTGTTTTTCTTGACAGGCTATCGAATGGTGTGTTACAAGTTCAAATCGGTATAAGGGCAATTTTGATCCCCTTATCCTGCTATATCCTTTAGTTAATATATTAAATTATTTAGTGCCCGATCGTTCATTATCTTGAAAAATTAATTTACGACAAAATGGCGGTTGTTCAAAATCGAAGTATCGATTTTCGCCAAAAAAATTGTTCATTTTTGATCTATAAAATAAAAACTACCTAATGAAATACAAAAAGCCACGATCAGGCACTAGATTTTTATGTATAGAATGAGTCCACCAAAGCTGAATCAGTTCGGTGCAGCGGTTCTCGAGATATTTTGGTCACCGATTTTGAAAATGCGGTTTTGAGAAAAACAAGTTTAAAGTTTCAAGTCAGGTTTACAACCGAATCAATGCAAATGTTTTATATGTAGTTATTGTTAGTATTACGGCTTCATATAGCTTTGTGTATTTACTAATACAACCATAAATTCCATTGGGGCACAGTATTCATGACTCACGCACCCCTAGAAAGGGATTCTACGAGTTTATATCTGCTCCGAAACTTCCAAGGCCGTATACTTTAAACGCGCGTAACTCCGCCAATTTTTGTCGGATCAATTTCAAACTTTCACACAATATTTCTAAAATGATGTACTGTAAGAAAATATTAAAACTCAAAAATCGATTCTTTTCAAAATTTATAGGTAGGCATAACCCCTTAAGTCATTTTCGGTAAGTTCGAGACAATCCATTACACAAATAGCAGTCACTGTTGTAAAAGGTTTGTTTACGGTGACTTAACCTCTGTACTTCTACTACTTCCTGTAACGTATTTTCTATCTGATGTTGTTTCATACAATCAATATTATGCCCGCGAGTTCCTAATCTAACAATGAGTCTAATCTATTGCCAAACATATTATCTAAAAATGCAGCCGATACAGACACAGTTATACAACGCGTAATGAGCGATGAAATAATTATACACCGCTGTTTTGACACATATAATATATTCTAATAAGATATAAACTAATATTGAATGAGAACATATGGCAAGGCAAAGGATACACGTGCGAACGACCGAACGACGCGATGAAGAGCGCGGGGAAACTTGCGGAAGTACGTCACAACAGGGTTGATATAACAACGTCCTGACACTCTATTCGTTATAGACGTATATAGACGGAGCATTAACTGAGCGGGGGAGTAAGATTCTCGGTAAGGGGTTGGATAGTAATAGATCGGGTGACTTCGTTCCTTCTCGGTGCTATTCGGGTATACAATCACGTTACATACATGTATGCTATGATAGATGAAAAGAATATACCTATTATAAGTTAAAAATTCCGTGTGTCATGTAGTTTGTATAGATATATATGTAAAGAAATGGTATTTCTTAAATTCAATTTCACCGCGCCTCGCACGTTGTAGAGCGTAGAGTATAGAGTGGTTGTAAAGTGTCTACTGTTAGAGAGAACGACTAATAGAAACAGATAGAAATATATATATATGAACACGTAACAGAGCACATGTTCATAAATTAAGAGAGTGATAAAAGTGTAAATAAAGAAGTGATATAGAATAAACTTTAAATGTCGTTTCTTTGTTTACAGGTAAGATTGTACATAGTGTAAATAATTGTTGTAATATAGTATAATAAATAAGGAAAAAACTATGTTTACAGGGAAACAATTTCTAGTTTATTTTGAAAATCGTTTGTAGCAGATAATTGTTTTATATATATATTTAAAAGAATTAATAAATAGTATAAAGCATTAAATAATAGTACGGAACACAGCCCACCAGCCATTAATAACGAACCGAATCGAACCGAATGCAGCCGAAGCTAACCGACGTACCTCTAACGACCGCTGCCTTTTTCCCTCCAATCCTACGGTCCTCTCGCCCAAAGTGGTAGCTTATGCTCCGTCTATACATGTCTATGCTATTCGTCCCAGATACAGGAACTACCTTCAATCCCCCACTTTCTTGTATTCAGTCTTAATCTACTTATGCACCTACTGTTGGATATTGCCTTTAAACCTTTGGTCATGATATCCGCAGGATTCTCATTGGATGACAATGTGGTGCGAAATGTCAATGTGTGTTGTTCTACTTCTGTCCACTCTACTCTTTGAGAAATGTATTGCAAACCGATTATCGCAGTACATCGTGTATTCCCTTGATATAACGACGCCCTCACACCTTATTCGTCCCGAATACGGGAACTACCTAAACAACGGTATACATGTGATTATGCGAATGGCAACAAGACAGTAAGTTGCTGTTCGCACATAACTGCGATTATTTATTATTTATCACATGGGCGTTATAAATAAAAAATTACTAAACCGTCTGAAATATTGACGCATTTATTTGATTCAACTGATATAACGGCAGTTATAGATGAAAATAGCGATGACGATTAGTTTATCAGCTTTTGTATAATTTACGTTCATGACATAATAATGGGATAATTCAAGAATATTATTTCGTTTTTTGTTTAAATTATGTTTTTACTTACTTACTTACTTGTTACGTGAAACCAACTTTCTGTTGTGGAATCATAAAAATAAAAGTTTATTCTCTGTACGTATATTGAACATTTTATTTTTTCGAAATATGTTTCACCAATCCGACCTTCCTGAAACTTATACAAATAATAGTTAGGTAATAAAGTATTATTTCTGATTTTTTCGTAAGTGTGACTTAAAGAGTTGTTTGTAAAAACCACCCGCCAAAAATGAATTATCTCTTTTCTACCGTCAATAATTGATGTAGAATTCTGAATCAAATATATGAAATGGAGTTAATATTTAGCTATTTTTTCGGTTTTGTTTCATTTAAATAACTTAAATAGTAACTGAGAAAAAAATGATGAAATCTAGGGCTTTTACAACCATATTACCTTTAAATAAGGGGATAAAAATCTGAAATTTTACAGAATAATGTTTCGAGTAAAAATTATTGTTTCGCAAATAATAACAACAAAAATTGACGTGGGGTCACTTGCCCACGCTTACTCAGCTAGACACTTTCATAGCATTTCTTGATTATATAACCGGAATTACCCCAACGTCCTCTACGCTATAATATTGTTAACCAACGCGACGGATATCCAAAACAAGTTATTTTCGAGTGACTCCTAGAATCCAGGGAACAAGGTACGCTGTTATTCACAATCATCCGGACAGAAGGTAGACTCGTATTAAATCATTGCACACAAAATAGCCGACTCTTCATATAGAACGTTTGTTGAATATAAAAACTTCAGTTTTATCACTGCTTATTACATTTTATTCCCTGATGAAAATATGAACAATGTCGGTGGTAAGAAAGTTTAAAGGTGGTAAGAAAGTTTAAACGTTGCGACTCTACGTAAATATGCATAGTTCATAGAATAGAATAACTTAGAAAAAGACAATAAGTGACATGTACATAATGAACACACATAATTCGAAAATCTGTATACGACTACAATTTTGCACAAATCTCTCAATGTCTGCAAACTGTCACATTATTTATTACTACTTATGATTTTATCTCTACAAGTCGAAGTTTACCTCTATAAACAAAGTTTTATGACCACTACCACTGCAACTTAAAGCAATAGATGTATAATTACATCTTGCAATAAACAATATAGTCACAATCTGAACCTAGTAAGACGCAGCGCCGTCCGGTGGACTCCAGCACACAAGCTAATCATTTTTTGTCAGTCAAGCGTAGGTATGATTTCCGTCATTTCATTTGTTAGGGGTGGATGGGGTTGAGGTGGTAACATGGAGAAATAAATTAATACACTACTACAACTATGCTAAAGTTTATTTACACTTACTCGCTAATATATACACATAAATTCCGAAAGGAATTAATAATGTTAGTTTCCCAACACACAATGAAAACTTGCCCTATCGTTAAGGGTAGCGAAATAGTAAGTAACTTTACTCGGCGAGTGCTCGTGACTGAATGCCCTCAGCCTACACCCGCTGTGTTTTCGGGGGAAGAAAAAAACCCTTAAAAGAGAAAGTTCCCCCGACTACTTAAACGGAAATTTTCCTGTCGCATCGAAAATCCTTGCGCACAGCTGCAAACCATTTTATTACCCTTGAAACCTTGAGCTCATCGGCTCGAGGGCCAAACTGACCAGCAACCGAGCGCGGACGCTCCACAGCCAACTACTTGGCTGTGTACGCTACAGTACCCCTTTACCAGTGATAACGCAACTGGCAAAAGAAAAGGTAGTAATTGCTTCACCGGTTCGCTCGTACTTACACAACAAACAAAATATATACATATTATTAACTACGTTAACACTATATTAACTACTACTAACGAACTAAAACTACACTTAATTAAAACCGGCTTGTAAACGATCAGGAAAACGAATCCTCCGTCCTACACGCGAAGTAAATCTACCCCGATTGTCATGAACAGTACTCGGTAATTGTACCGGTATTTCCGCTTCATCAACTACCTCGTCATTATTCGTTTCATTCGTGATTTGTACTACCGTTTTCGATTCGTACATTGATATCATTTTCGGTACGGTATTCAACATCATCCGCTACCACAAACGCTGGTTTAAGTCGATCAATCGACACTCTTACATTTCGTTCATTCACTCGAATTACAAAATTCTTCTCATCCCGTTCCACTACCTCGTATGGTCCATCATACGGTGGTTGTGATGGACCTCTCACACCATCGTGTCGAAGAAAAAGGAACGGTGACGAAGAAAGTTCCTTGAACACAAAAGTTCTTTTCGAACCATGCCAGGTAATAGAACACGGTTTAATGTCATTCACACGCCTTCTTAAACGTGCAACGAAATCTGAATTTGCCTCACAATTGCTGGATACGAAAAAGTCCGCAGGTAAATGTATACCTGACCCGTAAACAAACTCCGCGGGCGTTGCCTTCAAGTCGTCCTTGATGACCGTACGAATGCCCAACAAAACAATAGGTAAAATATCCACCCAATTACTCGTATCGTGACATTTTATGGATGCTTTTAATTGCCTATGCAATCTTTCCACCATCCCATTCGATTGCGGATGATAGGCCGTCGTACGAATATGTTTTGTCCCCAGCAATCGGCACAATTCATTAATGTTAGAAATTCAAAGTATACGAACGACCGAGGTAGGCCATGTGCAGTTTGTCAGCGCGCTTCCCCTTATTCGAGGGAAAGTTGACCTGAGGCTGAAGTGCTTTAGGCAATAAAAGAGGCCATGGTGACGTAGGCGTCCTTAGGACTAACGAAAAGTCAAGAAGGACTCACTCTTGTATTGCTCGTACTCGAGATTACACGTACCTATCGGTTTGAGAATAAAACTTTGGTTATTGACACGCCCGTGAGTTTTATCGGATATTCCTATCCGATACTCCATCGCTTACATTAAATAATTCAGTAAGATTATTATTTAGTATTTGCGCAGAGAGGAAAAGAAAGGTAAAGTCGTATGATGTAAAGACAGCATTCTTATATGGCGAGTTAGAAGAAGAAATCTATATGGAGTTGCCTGAAGAATATGAAATGAACAATTGTGTCTGCAAATTAAAGAAAAGCGTATACGGATTAAAACAAGCAGGAAGATGCTGGAATCAATTCCTACTGAGGGTCCTCATGATGAATGGATTAATACAAAGCAAGGAGGATCCTTGTTTGTTTTTTAAGAGGGAAAAAGAATTGGACACATGGAAAAGAAATGGAAACACATGGATAAAGAATTTTTATATTGTGGAATACATGTAGATGACAATGATTGTAGTATCAAGCTGTGATAAGTTTGAAGTGTATTATATGAAAAAGATAGGAAGAGAAATAGAGATAAAGAATTTAGGAGAAGCAAGAAGTATTTTAGGTTTACAGATTGAACAAGATGAAGGGAAAGTTATAGTGCATCTTAACGATTATATAGTGAAACTATTAGAGCTGTATGGAATGAATGAATGTAATTCCGTGACAACACCTATTGATGTTAACGTAAAAATGGATAATCATGAAACTAGTCAGGTATGCAATATTAATGAATATCAAGAGTTATTGGGAAGATTGATGTACCTGAGTGTATACGCAAGACCAGATATTTCCTATTAATTTTTGGTTGTAGCAACGTTTCTAACGACTTTAAGACGATATTTAAATGTTGGCAAACTTTGGGTGGACCAATGTTGTACTATAATATATACACCGAGTTTTTAAAATTTTTTATCGTGCGGTTTTTATATACTATTAAAGTATGGTATCTCGAAAATATTCCTACAACGCAAAGTTGGACAAAATTTATTTTGTATAACCTATAACGAACAACGAATAAAATCGAAGGATTTATTTGCGAATAACGGATAACGATTTCATTCGACGAAAAATTATTCGGTAGCCATAAATATAGCGTTATTTGTTATTCGTTATTCACGAATAAATATTCATTCGTTATTTGTAATTCGAAATAATTCCGCGGCGAATTATGCTTAATGATAACCGATCCTTGATCCTTGGTTACCTTTACTCTCACCATCTTTCAGACACGTATACGCCGCTGATGCGTGCCGCCAATGACATAGGACACCTTTATTTGCAAGTTTCGTCGAATAAAGTTTTATTCGCTGAATCATTCACAAAAATTCGTTTTATAAAACCTAATTTTTTTTAGAGCCAAAAATCGAGCAAATGTGTAACGAAAAACTTTAACTTATGCAGCCACCATTTTGTTAGTCTTACGTGCATATGCCCTCATAAGGCAATATGATTATTATTATTATAGAAATGAAATTAATTATGATAAAAGAACAGTGTATGTAATAAATAACTTGAAAAATTTACGCGCAATAAAATTTAATTTGCAAAATGCTGAGTCTTGGAAAGAACTTTTTCTGCAGAAGAAATCCAAGTTGGCTATCGGACGATCTCGGCTGGGAAACGCGTGTCGGATTACGTAATAATCACGGATTTTGTACGGAAACCGTAAGACGGATCTCAAAGTTTCCACTGATGGCTATAAAAAAAGCTGTAAATCATCTATTTGCCGATTTCCCTATGTTATTACGTCGTAGGAATGATAGGTCGACGCGAACGTAATCATGATCGGTCGTTATCAGCGATGCAACGATGAACGAACGACTCCCGCGATGTTATTTGTCAAGTGGTCGCGACGTTCGCCTAGTTAACGCGGTTAAATTTGAATTTTCAAGTCCTGGTCAATCACAGTGCTAACATGAGTCCTTCCACGCAATGTGTGTAATGAATAAACTACGAATTTTATATACTTACATATAGCACGCACGATTAAACTTCAACAAATTTCATGGACTTTAATGACGTTTTTATTTTAAACGTGTTTTTGATTAAGTTGACTTTCTGTGAAATAGTTCATGAAAATTTATATTTACACAAACGTGTACAGTTTAAAACAGTGAGTACAAATTACTAAAAAATAGGGAAGAGAAAATTTTGGATGAAATGAAGCTTTTAATTGTACAAGATATTCTACATTTGACGTTAATTTCTGTGAATTAATTAATAAAAATGTAAATTTGTTTAAATATTTGTAGAAATGAGTATAAAATCATTGATGAAATCGATGAACAATTCGCAAAACGTGAATTTACAAAACACGATAAAATAGAAACTTACAATTAGTTGAAGTTTAACAAAATGTTCAATATATTTTCGAAATTCTCAATTTTTTAATGAAACGCCTGTTCATGTGCTTGTTTAAATTATAATCGTCATCGCTTATTTGCAAAAGTTTGAACTTTGATACATTTGGATGTTGCTGTTTGTGTTAATGTTCTTAATCATTCATAGATTAAGAATTGATTATTGCTTCACATAGTCATGACTATTCAAACAATCATTCTTCATTCTATTTAAACGAAATCAGTAAGTTATAACTAGTTCACTCATGTTTATATAGATATTCACTTTTACAGACTAAATTGTAGAAATTAGAATGAAACAAAAGATGTTTTATTTACTGAGGCACCCATCAGATTTCAATTGAAACGAGAACAGCTCACGAAAATTAATCATATTTTAAACAATTATATTTTGAATAAATGTTATGCCACATATGTAAAAATGCAGAGTATAATTGTGACACTAGACTTCTATAACAAAAAATATCAGAAGATTCCGTTTCGCTACAAAACGCATTAAATTAAAATATACAATATGTTTGTAATTTTAATACAATTTTTAATAAAATATACGGAAGAATCAACTTAGCTACGAAACCTACAGTAAGTAGAGGGTATTTTTTAAAACTCCCTACCATTTTCTAATCAACTACATTTATAATTTACTACAACTTTCAACTTGGCTTTGTTATGAAACACGCTGTACCAAAATTTTACAAATTTTTGCCAATTCTAAACAGCAAATCCAAAAGATCCTTGAGCCTAAACAGTTCCACGTGACGTCATTAAAATGCCTTCGTTTTAAAATAAACGTAATATACATAAATGCATTTAAATTAAATCGGCGAAGGTCGCGGGAAGATATCTAAAAACCGTCCGATAAATTCGTGAACAAGCGAACGGTGGATTTCGTGGAGCAAGCTTGCTTCTAGTCCGGCCGGTTTTGTATTCGCCGTTGTAAATGCGTCGTTGTTTTTTATTCGGAACTACGAACGGCTTCTTTGAAATCACGTTCGAACGTTTTCCGGACAATGAAACGGGCAGATACAAATGGCTGGTGATCTCCTCTACCGAGATTCCACGCCATTCTTCAATTTCAAAGAGTGGTACAAATATTTGTAATTGTCTAAAAGAGACTGCCTCACCGATTTTGATGAAATTTAAATACGTTGTAAACATTAACATTTTGAACTTTTTTCTATTCATAGAACAACCGTCGCTCGCTCCTCGTTTCCGAGATATTCGCAAAAACTGCTCTTCATATGTGTTGGCGACCGCCTACGGGCGACCACTATTTAAAACAACACAAACCCAAATCTTGACACAGGAATATAAAAGCAGTGATTAATCCAGTCGCCATGAGGCAGCTGGCTATTGCCCGTCATTAATATAATTTTGCATATTAGAGCGGCCGGATTTAAAAAACTAACCCAAACTCAATTCAAATAATCGGTATTTTCAGTTTCTTGTAACAAGGTTTAGATTTGTATAGTTTTAAATAACGGCCGCCACCAACATATGTGAGATTTGTGTTCGAAACAATTTTTTTCCATAACTTTTGAACCAATTTGACACCGTCGCATTTCTAACTTCGATCATTGTCCTTTATAACATATTTTTAGTCCATCCTTATGAGGTATATACCGAGGGCTCTTACTATTGCTCAGATTTTCGGATATCCGAGTCTTGAGTATCCGAGTACTCGGATACCCATAATACTTATATCCGGATATCGAGATACTTGTTTAACTTAAATTCGAGTATTCGGATTCGGAGAGATCCGGATATCTGCTTGATTTAGACTTGGATATGAGCCACTCCTCGTCAAAGCGCTCGGGAAAGCGGTCATACTCGCGATTTTTTTTAAATAAAGAAAGAAACGCTTCTTCCAACTGCATGCAATAAATTTCGTTTATTGTTAATAAATACAGTACCTAGTAATTAAAAGTTCCATTTACAAATGCCAATTTGAAACTGTTCCCACCCATGGATCAATTTGTAAAAATACCATTGCATTCCTTCAATCTTTAAAATATGCTTTCCAAAAATTTGGGATGATTTCGGGAATATAAAAAAAGAAATGAAGTTTACTATGACATACGTCGCACGGCGTATGCAGATGCTGCAATCAGCTAAAACAGTTGCCATGCGACGCGCTATGTTTAAAAATAACCTAAATCTTGCGGTTGAAGTGATGTGTCGGCTGATTTCGTCCAATTTTTCGAAACTTTAACATTAAATATTTCGAAAACGGTTCGAGATTGGAAGCTAAAATTTTACACGGTTCATTCTTTCGCGTCTATTAACAAATGCTGTAAGTTTGAAAAAAATCGGTGAGTATGATCGCATTTCCCTGGACGTTTTGAAGTGGAATGACTCATATTAAAACACAATCATGATTTGCAAATGAGTGTCTGTATCGGCGATGGGCTCGTGTGTGTCAGTGATCCCAGAAACAAACGATCACACATTCGAAACAGAAATCTGTGTGTATGTGGGAGTGATGAAAAAAACAAAGCCGTAATTAATATGTTTACCGACGATCAGTCATTGTTGTCAAGTCGTCAGCTACGTGTTGAGAGAGTAAATTACATATTTTACTCTACAGTATGTTATACATATTTATATGTAGAATCGCGAATCGACCATAGGCGAACGTTAGAGCGTGGACGCGTGGCTTTCCGAAACGAACGCGTAATACTTTGTAGTTGTCGGAAGACAGCCGATTTGTTTGTCGCTTTACGACAAATAAACTTTTCGTACAACTAAAACTAAAGCGAATGAAAGAGGCAGGACAGCAGTCGTCGGCCAGCCACAACAAACGTAACATCTTGTATCACATACATATTTTAAATATATATTTAATATATTTATAAATTATAATGTCACGACATAGTTGGGTGTGACAATATTGCACAAAAGTAGAAAATTATCAAGAATATCAAACAAAATGTGATACTTGTGTCACATTTTTTCAATCGAGAGTTCAACATCGTCTTTGAATAAACATTTGTATGAATTAACAATAATATATTTATGTATTATCTCATATTTATTATAATTAGGAGATATAATACTTCGGCTAATCAGGATAATTCCTCAGAAAAAAATGATATAATCGTACAACGTGGCAATAACAATAACGAGATTAATGGACAAACTTCTCTGAATTCACATCGAAAAGTAATGCAGAACTAGTTAGGTCTGGGTTAGGTTTTCGCGATTTTATGGTAGTAGTTAATCCAAATTACAAAGTTCCCTATTCCCAAATACTTTTAAAAAGAATTAAATTATTAGATGCGGCAACTAAATCGAAGATACAAGATGAACTGTGCCGACTGTATCTTTGACAACAAAGTGTTGTACATCTCGATCTCAAGACTCATATTTGACCATTGCGATTCATTTTATAAGTAAAAATTGGGTACATAAAGGATTTACTCTGACAACAGAAGGAAAGGAAGAAAATCACACTGCTTAGAATTTAGCGAGTAAACTTAAAGCTTGTATAAATGTTTGGGGTTTGAAGGATAAAGTTGCAGCAGTTGTTCACGACAACGCTCGTTCCATAACTAATGTAATAGATTCAATGGAGCAAGATATTAAAGAAATATCTTGTACTGCTCACACGATACAATTGAGTATTAAGACAAGACTTTATATACGAGAAGCAGAAGAAATTTGTAATTGTTGTATGTTGTAAGTCATTTTCGGCATTCTACTTTGGCTACAAGTGCATTCGAAAAAAAACAAAATCACTTAGATCCTCCACGATCAAAATTTATTCAAAATTGTCCGACTCGATGGAATTCAATCTTTTATATGTGCGAAAGGTTGCTTCAGAATAGACATGCAGTTACTTTTGTACTTTCTGACAGAACCATAACAAAACCAAACGTAGCAAAGAAATGAGAAATGACAGAAAGTGACTGGTCTCTTCTAGAAGATATAATAAAAGTTTTAAAACCCATAGAATTGCAACTGTGGTACTTTCTTCAAAACAAACTGTAACTTCACCAATGGTTCGCCCTATAATTTTATTAATAAACATTTAATAGTACATTCGGAAGACTGCTATGCAACAACAGCATTTAAAGCAACAATCGCAGTCGATTTATCCTTGCGATTTCAAGTGGAACAGAATTGTAATACAATTAAAGTAACTGATCACCACCTAGCTTCGTTTCTAGATCCCCGATATAAGAACCTTGATTTTCAGACAGAAATATTCAAACATGAAATTCGAGAAAAGGTAAAGAAAATGCTGCCTGATGTGGCAGATTTCGATACTTCACAAATCAAAACAAATTTAGAAAAAACAGCTTTAGATTTTATATATTCAGCATAAAGTACTGAAGAAACATCTATTCCCGAGTTTCTAATGTGCATAACAGAACCACAAATTGGACATAATCTAGTAGACCATGACAGTTTGTGGCAATCGCGACAGAATAAATTTCAAAATATTTCATCTTCAGCAATTGCGGAGAGAGTTTTGTCTACAGCGGATAATGCAGTAACCACCAAAAAATTGTTTGTTGCTAGAAAACATACATAAACTTGTTTTCTTATACCAAAACAGGAAGTCATTATCTTGCTGTATGTAATTGTAAACAAAAATATTAATATACTACTCTTTGCACTTCTTGACTTAATCACGTTCCTTAAACTTAATAAAAATTCAAATAGGGAGAACTGTACAGTAGTGTACAGGGTGGAGCGCGTAACTGAAAACCATTTCAATTATAGCGTAAATAATGATTTTAGTGAAAAATGTTTCAGATGCAAGTTGCATGATTTTGAAAGAGTCATAATTTGAAGTAATTAATTTTTTTTTAAAGTGAATACGTAGAGGATATAGAAGGTCAAGTTTGTTTTTTCAAATGCAATCGTATATTTTTGAGTACCTTATTCGATCCAGATCGTAATTCTGTATAAAAAAAGTATTAACCTATTCATATAAAAGTACCATTACTTTAAGATATATTTGCATTTCAATTATTCGAAGTAATATACAGGGTGTCCGCGGGAACAGTATACAGTCCGTTGTTTCCTAAACTATTTGAAGTACGACAAAACTGTCTGCATACAACTGAATGGCACGAGAGGGCTAATTAGCAGGCTATGACGAATTTATTTTAACACTATTAGTTTAAGAGATATGAAGGACAAGTTTGGTTTTTTTAGTGGAATTTAAATCACATGATAGTGCGTTTCAAGTCGAATCCAGTAACCTTTAATCTATACATCCTTTTTCAAATAGTTTTCAAGATATTGCGCTTACTAATTTACTGATTTACGTGGCACTTGAGGCGCTAACAAGACATTCGAGCAGGTTTCTTTCCGCTGAAAATCAGTAAATTGTAAAACAGTATATACATTGAAGGTTACTGAATTCGTTTTGTAACGCACTATCAAGTAATCTAAAAAAAGTATATAATTCCATTTAAACAACCAAACTTGACCTTCATATCTGTAAAAATAATAATGTCAAAAAAAATTCGTCATTGCCCGGTAATTAGCCGTCTCGTGCTATTCAATTTAATGTAAACAGTTTTCTTGGTGAGGTTCACCTCGAGACCTGGCCTCGCGAGGTTGTCTCACCTTAGGAGAGCTGGGTCTTCCGAAACCTCCTTGTAATCTGTAGCGGGATGGTCAGTCGTGCCGAATGAACGGGCGTGAGTGAGAAGGCTGACAAAGAGTGACAGAAGGTGAAGCGTTCGACGCGATCTCATAATATTCACATACTCTTATTGTTCGGAATAATTTTATCTACACCATTATATATTAGTTACAAAAAATAATCTTTTAGAATTAAAATGAAATAAAGATCAAGTTCGTAGTAATTGCTGAAATAAATATTCTTTTGTCAAACTCGTTTTGGTAAAAACCGGTGATAATTGCAAAATTTGAGAGTCGGTATCTCGTCAGGGAATGATATATACTATTATATGTATACCCATATATGAATTCGTCTGAAGATGAACTTTCCCTCTTTCTAATGAGTGCACCAAACTACGATATACGTATTAGTCGCTTACGCATTCTAGCTTACATTCTTACAAAACAACACACGTAGCTTGCTTACCTTATACAATGAAAGCTGATAAGTGTACGGTAGAGTTTGAGAGACGCAACCTCGATCAAAGTGTATACGGATCGTTCCACGCAAAGCAGATCACGATTGTACACGATGTATGGGGTTTTTCTCAAATTGAAATATGTTATAATTCATCTTAAAGGAAGGGGGGTTTAAGTCATCGTTTTGCTGATTTCGGAATTGTTTAAAAAATACAGACCCTTAAAGTTGGCAACTGTCACCGATTTTTATGAAAACTACCATCACAAAAGAATTTTTATCTCAGTAACTATTATAAGTATTGATTATAAAAGATCGTTCTTTGCAATAAATTTTTTGTATTGTACATACGTAGTTATTTTTGTAATGCAAAAATATTAAAAATATTTTTCTTTTGCACATTTGACCCCTAGTTCACAAATTTTAAAACTTAAAGAAAACATGCCCGTATTGTGTGATCTTCTCTCTGTAAAGTCCACGTTTTTGATACGCAGACACTCTAAAATTGAAATCGCATCAGGCCGACGAAGGTCGCAGCGTCCAGCGTTTCAGGTCAGCGCGTCATGGCGCGCAGTGGAACAAACTGCTCATTTTTGTGTCAAAATCGTAGAACTTCTGATATAAATAAGATAGAGGGATGAATATTTTTCGAGATTGAAGGTAAGATGTTGCAGGATCGAGAAAAAATATAGAAGTATCACACACAAATTTTGGCCTTGGAAATCTATGTCAAACTTGACATTTTGGCTGAACTTCCGAAAAGCCCCCACATCCGATCACCTTGACCTTGATATATGTTATCAAGGTCACCCCTGAGTAACATTTAAAAGGTTTAAGTCGCCGATTATTATTTATTATAAAGTTATTAACAAAGAAAGATTGAATACTGTACTGTAATTATTCCATAAATCGGAAACGGGAGGCGGAGGCTTGGCAGTTGAAAAAAAAGGCTGTACTTCCGAAAACCCCCACACTCCGAATTGGATGAAAAAGACGTCATGTGCTATCTGGGAGAAAGAGTGATCGGAGTAGGTTTGGGCTAGTTCAGTTGGAAATGGCGGCAGCCCCTCCTCCAAAACAACAGACGACTTTCTACGCTGTCCGAAGTATGCCTAAGCACGATGATTATTTATTTTAAAAGGGTCGCTCGCTATAATAAATTATGTCGGTAAGGTAGGGAATGATTCTCAACTGTTAAAAAACTTTTCTTTGAGTCGCCAAAAATCCTTCTTGCAATCATCAGTTTTGTCAAAGAACAACATATTTTGAAAATTTCATCAAATTCGGGGCATGGGGGTTTTCGGAACTTTAGCCAAAAAAAAAGGTCGGGGGGGGGATAATTAATATAAACGCTATGCCCATGGCAAAGTTCAGATTTCCTGGAAAATTGCGGTGTATATATCGATATTTCTTTGTTAATAACTTTTTAGTAAACAACCCTTAGGTAATATCGTGAAAATAAGGAGTCTTTCTGCCAGTATCGCTAAATCAGTATTATAGATCAGTATACGGCGAATTTTATTCATTTATAGAGTACATGCTGTCGAACTCACAATCAGTGTTGTATACGAACGCTAATCTTCTTTTAACATTGAACAGCAAATCAATCCCAACAGTAAACATCCCAAATTCCTACTTTCTATGATCTCATCCTTCCCTTCTTACTCATCTTCGAACTTTGCCCTCACTGTCTCATCCCTTAGTGACTGCTAGACTCAAGATATTCCCCACTTTCCAAATTACCGAACCTATATCTTACACGCATCTCTCTCAAAACCCAGCATTACTCTCTGAACACTCTCTGCATAACCGTCTAGAAGCGACTCAAGGAGTTTCCGTAATTGTGTGAAGTTCTTATTAAATAAAATAAAAACTACCAGTCAACGGAATACGACATCAGTAACAGCAAAACATTTAATGAAGTTTAATTAGGCATTAATTTTGTTTCGGTCCTGACAAAACTCTTAATAAAGGACAGTCGAATCTGTTGCCAGTTTTTATAAAATGGTCCATTAAAAAACAAAATCCATAAAAAATTATTGATCAGTATTATTGAGCATATGCTTAATATGATAGTATTTTTATTTTTTCCATGAAATCACCATCTAGCCCCGCCATCAAGTTGGCCGGGACGGTCAAAACGGTTTTTGCGCGTTAACCTTTCGCTCCAGAAGCAGTATCAACAAAATGGAGAACCACTGACAGACTAATCGTCCAAGCCGGTGACGTCAGACACCAGCGTTACACGGCTCGTGAATACATATCATTGCGCCCACGGCAAATTCCGCGTGTATAGGCTCATCGTCGGCCAACCAAATAATTCGACCAAATTCTACTCCGTGGCTTACGTACGACCATTCCTCAAAACTATTCACAGAAAAATTCAATATACTGGGTGCACCAATAATTTTTTCCAAATACATATTTATTTAATTATTCATTTTTTTATAACGAGTCATAGAGGAATACTTTAACACGTTCCGTACCGCTTAGATCAGGGTTTCCCAAACCTTTTTCTGCAATGGAACACTTCGCAAATCCGGAAATTTTAACGGAACATTTAGCTTATTTTTTAGGTTGGGTAATTCCTACTAGTAAAAATAAAAAAAAATGTTATTAAAACATATTATTTATTTAGTAATTATTTTTAAATATAAAACTATAATATAATATAAACATAAAAATGTGAATAAATAAAGCACTTAATGACTTTGATGATAAAACCTTTCCAAATTGTCGCGTAACACCTATTCAGGTTCAGCGGAACACTGGTGTTCCGCGGAACACAATTTCTTAGATCATTCATCCCTCACTTTAATTATTACATTTTTCATACAAATATCTGTCAGTCTTTTTAGACTGCACTGTTGTATACGATAGACTTCTTTCTAGTATATATTAATTTTTAATAACTTATCCTAATAAATACGGTAAACATGTATGGATAATGGATATGTTTCCGTTGCGATATGAGTAGAAAAGACAGAAACGACTGAAGAAAAAAGAAAATTTTTTATAAAGTACCGTTATAAAATAATTATTACATATACCGTTTTGTATGTGTGATATACCATTCGAATGCTTGCCAAGAAAAAAGCAGTATATGCCAAGTTTCAACCCTCTACCTCGACAAGAAGGATAGTAATAGGGAAAGTTTGGATTATCGGGTTTTTCCCTCTTTTTCCTGTTTAATGACGTACTAAGATTCTGGACAGAGTCTCATAGATAGTATTTACCGGAGCACGCGTTAGAAAATTTTTTGTGATTTTATAGTCGAGTATTCTAGTTGTGAAAAATTGTAAACGCTAAAAATGCTGAAAAATGTTTTTTTCTTATTGAAATTTTTAAAGCACCATTTATCTTTTCACAGTAACGGCATACAGGAACCCCGCGTTTATTGATTGATTGTTGATTCATGATTATTGTCCAGGCGTCATCCCCACCACTGGGGGGGGGGGGGGGAAAGAGCGCCGAGGCGGGTTTCCATACACATTCACAAGCCGACGATTGAACGTTGGGAGCCTACAAAAAGGTTACATTCCCGGGTGTCGGTGAGACTGAATACTAATGCAACGATAGAACTTTTTTATTTTTGGTTCTTCATTAACGAAACTTTTATGAACATATTGGTGAGATTGTCCGATTAAAATGATACCAAACACGACACAATTTGGATCATATTTACCGATGTACATATGTAGAAAGTGTTAACAATTCATATTCTTTCATTACACTGTTTAATACGTACAATGCCTCATAACCGTTAATAGGCATTTCTGATAGATCTTTATGAGCTGAATACAAATCTGCAAAACGTTTTTCCTCAGCACGTCCAGTTCTTTAAAACATCAATTTTAAGCAACAATTGGAAATTTCAACTTTGGAGGAGTGTTGTGTTTGTACAGTGAAAGTTATTTAGTTGCTTTTGACACGAAATAATTAGCTAGACGCTCCCGAACAAAATGATGCAAATTGTTCTTATAATATAGACATCTAAATATGTGTAATAAATAATATGTGTAAATGTGTCAAAGTGAAAAGAACACCGAAAACGCACTAACTATTGCTGATATTCTTCTATTAATTTTAAAAATTAAACGTCTAGGAGAAAATCTAACTATAGCATGCGGTTGAGAAGACCTTTCTGCTAAGGAAGGTGTCAAGGACAGTTGCAAAATCAGTTTTATTTTTAATAGAGAATCGAAATAGTTTAACAGTACTTTTAGTATATTATTGTATATCAGGGTAGTGTAAAGTACATAGTACAATATGTATGTATATATAATTGTACATATAAATGTATATTTACAATAATAAGACGTACAGGACTGTATATGTATGTAAACGAATTTTTATTTGGGGAACTACGTATTACATTTGCATACCAAATTTTTTGTCCTTCGCTTCGCAACAGATTCACCTTTCTAAATATATTTTTAATTTTGTCGTACGCACCCTTTTTCAATATGAAAATCATAAATACATTTTTTGTTTTGTAAAAACGAATCAGTGCTCATGTTTTATAAAAAACTAAAAAAAAAAATGTATATGTGGTTCCTTCAATATTTCTTGATAAGCATACCAAACATTAGTATCATTTCACAATTGTAGTCAGGATAGAGCTTCATAAACATTCGGGTGCCGCCCCAATGCACAGCGCATGGAATTCCAGTTAAGTGTATAAGTACACGCTATTATTACTCTAACCATTGAAAATATTAAAAAACATGTTTCATACAAAAGTTGTTTGATTTCATGGAACAAACTTAATAGGTTACTTGAATTTCTTTTTTAATTGTTATTTACTGAACTTTTAATAATAACATAATGTTTTATAATGAAATTGCATATTTTTATTATTGCCAAGTTATTAAGCAGCACAAGACGAATTCAACAACACATTTGGAAGTTATGTTTGAACAATAATTTTTGAGATTACTATTTGAATAATCTCGCGGATCCTACGTTATGGAAACAAGCTAACTGGGCTTGATATGTACTGCAATATTCAATAAAATTATTATTCAAACAGAACTTTCAAATGAATCGTTGAATTTATTTCAAAAACATACTTTAAAAAATTACATTGTTATTACTAAACGTGTTTAACAAGTCCTGTTTATAATTTATCAGAAGCAATAATGAACGTATATGAACTGTTAACACTTTCTACATCAGTAAGTATGATCCAATTTATGTCGTCTTTGGTATCATTTTAATCAGAAAAATCTCACCAATATACTAGTAAAATTTTCACTAACAACGAATCAAAAATAAAAAGGTTTCATCGTTGCGTTAGCGTTGTCTCACCGATACCTGAGAATGTAATTCTTTTTTGGTCGGGAATGGGAAGACGTCTCGGGCGCTGCGGCAACAATCTGCAGTAATGTCTCGATAAGTGTGAATGCCTCGGTTCCGCGGAGTCACATTCACACTGTAGACGAACAGTAGCGAGCACCTCGTCAATCTGTTTTTTGCTCGAAGCTCGAGCCTTGGCCGCTTGCCTTTGTAGTGTTCCGAACGTAGAAAAGGACAAGTGATGTGGAAAACCGAAAGAGAAAGCTTCTTTTTTCACTCGACTCGGCTGCGTGGCCCGCTTGCGACGCTCTCGCCGACCAATGGTTACATTATAGCCGACAACACAGTCCGATTGTATGCGTACTGTTTCGGCCGATAATAAAAATACGTGTGACTGTAGGTGATATCCAGCTACATTTAATTCATCGGCAGCTCTCTGGGCAGTCGCTGACGATTGAACGCTTCGACAAATCATCGTACATTCCCCCGCTCCGTCTATCGAGTCCATCGAGCGCATACATTGTTGCCCGGCGCGCCGAGATAACTTCCCATTCACGACCTAAAAAAAGATTACATTCCCGGGTATCGGCGAGACTGCGCTAATACAACGATGAAACTTTTTTATTTTTGATTCGTTATTAATGAAACTTTTACTAGTATATTGGTGAGATATTTCTGATTAAAATGGTACCAAATACGACATAATTTGGATCATGTTTACTGATGTAGAAAGTGTTAACAGTTCATTGTTACGTACGAAGACACTCACGTGACCTCTTAACCCTATCGGGAGTTGGAATGCATCCGGCCAGATTACGTAATTGCCCACGGGGTGTTATGGCGTGGCCAGATTTTCTTGGAAAGCAGTTTCCGTTGAGAACAAGCGTGTCTCCCACTACTTTTAGACTCGATTTTCGGGATATAAAAAGGGACGCGTACAGCTTATCCGCGGATCATACTCATATCAGAAGTCTAGCTAGTGAGATCGGGTATTAAAGGCCATGTCAAGCATTTCTAAAAGTGAGCTAAACTCTGCATAATAACTCCCCGCATTTCTCAGTGCGTGAAAACCGAGAACGTTGGAATTAACTTCCGCGACTACATTTTACAGTACCATTTGTAAAACCTTTACTTTATTGAATATACTTTTATACATTCATATATTTATAATTCAGTGTTGTTCATTTCAACTCTAGAATAACATCTAAATTCCCAGCTAGAAACGAACCCACAAAGGCACAATTTTACCGCTCGAAGTGTACCGAATTCTTAAAAGTTACGAGGCCCATATTAAGAATCCTAGTGACTCCCTGAGATGAAATAGGCTCGGGTTCGTCCACGAAAATCTTTCCTAGTGGCTCCCTGTGATGCAATAGGCACAGGTTCGTCCACGACTACCAACCTCCTAGTGGCTCCCTGTGATGAAATAGGCACAGGGTCGTCCACGACGTCTAAACCATCCTAGTGGCTCCCTGAGATGAAATAGGCTCGGGTTCGTCCATGACAACCTATCCCAGTGGGTCCGTGTGATGAAATAGGCACAGGTTCGTCCACGTAACAAATTCTAAAAAACCGAACGCGCCATTTCCTCGGCTCTCGCAGCCGCTTAGCCCTGGCTCGTAACATCATATTCGTTCATTATCGTTTCTGATAAATGATAAGTAAATATGGTCCAAATTATATCGTGTTTGGTATCATTTTAATCAGAAAAATCTCACGAATATGTTCGTAAAAGTGTCGTTAACAAAGAACCAAAAACAAAAAGTGTCATCGTTGCATTTGTTCATATCGTTTAGCCGTCGACTCGTGAAAGGGAAGTCGTCGCGGCGTGCAGGACAAAAAATTATACGCTTGACTGGTTCCACGGCCCCTTTCCCCAGTGGTGGGGATAACGACTTCACACTTATCGTGGAGGAGCCGGCTCACACTTATCGAGGATTTACTGCATTCGATCGATGAACTTGACGGACGGAGCGGGGGAATCTACAACGATTAGTCGAAGCATTAAATGTAGATGAATCACCTCCAGTCACACGTCTTTTTATTATTGGCCGGAACGGTACACACACAATCTGACTTTGTGGTCGGTTATAATGTAACCATTGGTCGGCGAGAGTGTCGCAGGCGGGCCACGCAGTCGACTCGAGTGGAAACAGAAGCTTTCTCTCTGTTTTTCACTCGCTTTTCCTTTTCTATCTTCAGAATACTACAAAGCAGGGATAGAAAAAAACCGAACCGACTCGCTTGGAACCGATGTTTAACCGGTTTTTACATTCAAGAACCGCTTCTATAAGAGAACCGACGCTCTAAGAACCTACGGTCGGTTCTTTTGTGAGAACCAGTTCTGCCGTTAAATGCCAATCTTTGAACCGGTATTAAAACCGGTTTTTCGGAGTTTCTGAACCAGTTCCTGGTCACCTGTCTGGCGGTTCTTCAAATCTGATTGTCGGTATGTGTGAACTGTGCGTTGATTGCTACTCTTCGAGTAACAAGAACTGAAGCATTTAAGGGATTAAGCCAATCCTGAGGCCCCAAAATTGTTCGTAACTTTGACTATTTATTATGGATAAATAGTTCTTACAAAACCATTTCTCCCTAAAACTTAGATATAAAAATATTAATTGCAAAAAGAGTTTCCAATATTTTGCAAAATTCTATGTAGTTCACAGCAGATTGTATTAAAGAGTATTCAGTGAAAATTTGAAGTTTGGTTAACAACTGTGACAGCCAGTTCAGACGATACGGATTTTTGACTGATTCTGTAATTTGACCGAATCGTTTTATCTATATACCTATGTATACAAAAGTTCAAGTTGAAATATGTATGTATACATATGTATATGTCTGTTACGTAAAGGCTTCAATATCGCTCAACGCATCCGCACCAAATTTGGCATGAATATTCACTTGTATCGTATTAACTCTGATTACTCGATAAAATTCGCAAGAAATGTAAATATCTTCTTACGAATATTATCGAGTAGAGAGGGTTAATGCCCCCTCTAGTTGTCACGTATAAAATCGTGCTTGAAGGTGTGTGTCTTGTCGAAGAGAAGTGGCAGAAGATAGAAAATATGGGTGTGGCTGGTGTGTGATTGGTCTTGAAGCTGATTGTTTGCCTTATTAAGAAATGTTGAAGGGAATAAATAAGTAGGTGGAGAGTAGTGGTGACTGAATAGTGAAAAATAAGAAGGGTAGTGGAAGGAAAGATGAGAGTGAGAAGGTTTGAGGAAAACGATGACCTGCGGGCAGGGAGAGAAAACAACCGAACCGGCTCGTTCAGAAGCTGTTCTTGACAACTCAGATTAGGTTCCGAATCATGAAAGCGATTCCATAACAGAACCGGTCTTAGAAACGGTACTAGAACAGGTTCTTTGGATATATGACCCCCAGCGGAAGCAGTGCACCTTTTCAAGCTCGAGCAGCTCGACTCGATTACCCATCACTGGCTGTATACGGACGACGAACTGTTCGTCTGAATACGCATCCACTATAACCGCAGCCTTAGCCGTTGAGACGGCGCTCGGGCGGTTTATCATTGTACTATTTCGTTTCGACAAACGACTCTTATTCGTTGATAAACTTTTATTATATTGTTACTTGTACATATCGTGTCGATCTGTTGTTCCACCTTTCCCTTACCGACCGCGTCACGAAACTTATGGTGTCGGACGCATAGTAATTCGCGCGGGACAATGCAGCATCCCCTACGTCGGAACGCAATCGTAGTGGCGGAACCGGTTAAGAACTGCTTAAGAACCGCTTCGGAACTAGCAGTTCGGTTCCTTTACCATTCTTGCCTGCCGGTAATGCGTACGATGATGACAAATGTTTTCTAGCGCTGTTTTCCTCGGTGATTTTATGATTGTGAAAGTTCGAAGTCAATGGGTAAGGTAAGAATTTTCGGATTGTAATGGTATAATCTGGACGTTCGAATTTTCGGCACGTAAATGTAATTAACAGAATTTTCTGTACGTTGGGAGACCGACAAATTGTTGTACGGCGATTTATGAGACCGTGTAAATGCAATTACTGGTGGATCTAGCTTATCGAGCTATCGATATCACGATAATCATTTTTCTTCATTTGTGAGTATTCCAGCGCTGGATCAATGGGGGGTGGTCTAGGGGGGTTGTAGCCTCGAGCCGCACGTTTCAGGGGGGCCCCGTTCTAAATCTTCCATTTAGTTATTGATTAAATGTTGTTTAATTTGATTTAAAATAAATTTCAATTTTGGAAGATTTATGTATATTGGTGCTGTATTACAAAAAATCCACCCGCCCGCCACTCCTCGCTTTTCAACCAAGGGGGCCATCGAAAATCTGGTAGCCCTGGGCCACAAAAAATCCTAATCCGAACCTGAGTATTCCGACAGCTCGGCTGTAATTTCTTTCCTTTTGTTATGGGCACTTCGTAAGTAATTATGATCCGCGAATAAATTAATTTCTTACGACTTACCCAATCTATGGATTTTAGTGACAATACTTAACCATTGATTTCTATGATGAAGAATTGTGAAATGGTACGACTCACCTGCAACAGAAACAAAAATAGATTTTCAATATGTCTGTGTATTAAATTATACTTATTTATAATTTGAATGAATTTTTAATATGTTTGTGCATTAAATTATAATTATTTTTCTAGACGAAGACCGTATAATCTATCTTAGATCAACTAATAAATGAATGACAACCATTCGTTGCAGGAGCTCAGACTGCGTAACAGACTAGTTATGTATTGGTACGAATATCAACGAAATGTAAAGTTGGCCACACTGCTGTCAATTAGTCAGTCGCGGCACCGATCGTTTTTGAAAGCTCGCGATCGTCCACTCTATCACGTGTCCTCTCGTGTATGCCACGACTGCCACGCTAAAAGCGAGATCATTGCATGATGCAACAATTAACCTAGGCATCAGTGTTCTTCGGCCTGGATTCATAGTCGTTGTTTATTCTTAAGCAAATGCTTAAGTCCCCAATTATAAATGTGTAGTCCATACGTATACACGTATAGATTCATAACTGGGAACTTAAGTATTTGCTTACGAATAAGTAGTGTCTATGAATCCATGTGAATAAGTAGTATCTATGAATCCCGGCCTTTATGTATTGTATATATTTGTATCTGTATAGACAATAAGTCATAATGTGTCAGACAAGATTATAAAACCTCATAATTAACCAATAAGTATAGTGCACATTAAGAAATAAATATAACCATTAAGATTATGAATAATTATCAAGAAACGAATAATTAACTATATATTAATTACTGTTATTCTATGTATATATAAAACTATTGATTATTGAGTTAGGTCTATGTTAGCTGTATAAATTATTAGTATACACATTGAAATTTTGCTATACTTCAGTTTTAAGAAAAGGGAAAGATAAATGGAGTATTGTTTTTCTCTGAGGAAGGAGTATCGCGGTCTTTGTTTAACTTCGGAAATAGTGCCAGTGAAGAACAATCGTCTTTTACTTTTCAATATACAAGCGGAGAAAGAAGTTTCCTCATGAGTCTTCATGTCCCTCAAACACGCCACTTTCCAAACACCATTGAAGTGTAGTTACGACAGGGATGTAATCGCAGGGTAATTTCCTGTCGAGCTTCTTTACCCCTCGAGGACGCACTTGGATCCCACCCAGTTGATCGCGATTCTTCGCTTCTCGCATCTGCCAACAAATGCCATAAGGCACCTTGCTACAAAGCCTTGTCACTTTGCATTAACGCCGTTGTAACCGTCGATCCGTTTTTTTCTTTCCTAACCACGGAACCTTAGATGCTGGGAGCAAAGATTCCGAAGCAATTCAAGCAGCAATGTGACAGACGATGAAATAAAAATAGAAGAAGGGTAGCGAAGCCCTGTTTTTTTTTATAGATTTTCAGATATAGATAATTTTATGCATAGGCCTTGGAACCTATATAATGAGGTTGTAAAATCGGTCCGACGTACAAATTTGAAAGTTTCGGGTGCCAAAACTGCAACTATTAAAAAGTATACATCCTAATCCTTAATAATTCCAGGTTAATTTTTACTAGTACGACGACTACTGACGCGCAAGAGGCAATAGAGGTTTAATATCCTACAGTGTGAATATAAGCAGAAATTTTTCATATCAATTAACATGTGACTTTCCGAGCCTGATAATCCAAGTATAGTGGGATATTAAGGCGGCCCTTGTTTATACGTCCCGAACATTTTTTTTCGTATCTCTTTACCCTTACCCCATAAATGTTCCATTTTATAAGAAAATAATCCATGACAAATTTTTTTGCAATCGGACATCCGGAACGGGACTAAATATTTACAATAGGGCAGGCAGCTCCGATGACCTTGACATATGTTGTCAAGGTGACCCCCCTCAATGACATCCAAAAGGTTTTAGTAAAAAAGAAATAGTTTTAGTAAAAAATAAATTTCGCAACATGAAGGTCTGTTTAACTTCGCAATTTAAATTTTACTAGGTATGAACACTATACAGGGTGTCTCAAAAATGTCTCTCTTCCGGGAAATGAGGGGTTGCTGGGGTGATTTGAAACCACTTTTTCCTTAGCGAAAATATTAGCTGCCGCTTTGTTAACGAGATATTAACGAAAAACCCGGACCAATCAGAGCGCGAGTTTGCAGGTCGAGTTCCCGCGCTAGCGGTGGCTACGCGCTACGCTTGTACTATGAAGCTCCGAACAAGCAAGTCGGCATACATCCCAGGAAATCGCGTATAAATAGTAAATAAGAAAACATAACAAATCGAACTTTTTATCATCTTTACAAACCCGACATAAATCGGACCATTTTCAGTTTTACTTATGTAGTTCGATTCGCAACAGTAAGGGAACAGGTGAGATAATTGATCACAGTCTTGCCTTTTCGTTGAAGTGAAAGTAATTGTTTATTTTACTTATATCTCATCATTTGTATAAAAAGTCTTAGTATTTTTGCAGTATTCTGACTTGCAAGCATTCGGTAATGAAAAACTACTTTTAAGTATTGAACTTGGTGCCATTCGTGCATCGTTTTACTATGCTGATATACTCAATATAGTATTAGATGTTCGAAACAACTAAGAATCGAGAGCTGATGTGATGTTCCATATATTCCTTGAAACTAAATTATCCTGTTGCTGGTGATATCGTGTGAAAAGTGGCTGCAAACATCTTACATTTGATTGTATACGTAATTATTTATTTATGTAATTATGCAATGCGATTTTTTATTTACGCCACAGTTAAATAAAGTATCGTGAATTATGTTAATAATGTTTTGAATTTTTTATCGTCATTAGAAGAGCACTCGATACCATTAAAGTACGGTTCAAAACACATTTTGTTGGATGGCTTCAAATGGCTGAAAAATAGTGAGTCGCTTTACGTGGGACACCCTGTATACTTCGAATATTTACGTACCTATTTTAGACAATGAGCAAAGGTTTTCAAACATTTGGTCGACAGTCGACCTGTCCATATGTTAAGACCGGGAACGCAGCGGAGGCATAGGGAAATGCAACGAAAATAATTTTTATTCGTACGTTATGTCGCGATACGAATTGTATGTTATTAAATATAGTCTGATTTGTGTCGGGTTTGGACTTATTTTCATCAAGAGAATCTCCTACATTTATTCATAACATTTTTAAGAAAGTACATTGAAAGGAGTAAAAGTTGAAATTTTTCTTCAGGGGTAATTCGTTCCGTGTGTTATGCTATAACCCGAAGGTCGGATGCCGGCGGCTTATAGGGGATAATAGGGGGATTTCTACGCGCCGAGACTTCGTCTGCCAAAGCCTCGTGTCTCCGCTGAGATCATCAATCTGTCACCCGAGCTCGTTCAGTAGCTCGAACGAGCTCGGTGATTTTCCCCTACTACTCGAACACGTTCGAACAACTCGGTTACTCATCACTAGTCCCAAGCAGGGGATGAGACAGTCAAGTTCTGAATGTCAGCAATATCACAACGCCACTCTGTCCAATTGTATTCATAATTGTAAACATTAGATCAATAAAAACGTAAAATCAAATTCGGAGTTACCTCGACGACAGGGTAATTTTCATTTGACTCATTTTCACCGAGAGAATCTCTTTAATTCATTTGTGACACTTTCTTCAAAATATATTGAAAATTGTAAAGAAACTAAATTTTCATTTATGTCTGTTACGTTTCATTACTTATCTATTTATATTGTATGTCCATGGTTGGTCGCTGGTCTTTGATGTTCGACGCTCGACACTCGCCAGTGCGTTTATTTAAGCTGGCCAAAGTTACTCGAAAGTTTATTCGAAGCCTTCGAATAAAAGATACAAATGACAAATGAAAACTTTATTCTTCGGATAATTATTGTCGAATAAATTGATTTATTCGACGCTCGTCGAATAGAGATACCTTTTTGTATTCGAACTTCGAATAAAGAATAAAATTTTATTATCCTTTATTCGTTATTCAAATTTCTTATATACATAAAAATTTTGCTCAACTCCGCTAGATACTCGATGCTAGATATGAGATAGCAGACTTTACACTCTAGACTCTAAACACAGACGCTAGCAAAATTATTTATTTATCGCTATATTGTTGATAATATTCGTCGAAGAGTCAAATTGTTATTATTATTCTATTCATTGTGTTTATTGTGTTGAAATGAACGAGACAGTGACAGAGGTGAAATTTACAAATATATATATGTATACCAAATAATTAGTTTATTGAATTAGTCGATGTCTAACTTCATGAAATCTATCCATAATTTATGCTGAGATTTTTCAAAGACATCAAGGGTAACACAAAATTTTGAAGTAGGAATGTGTATTTGGTGATAAAATGGCTGGATTGATTGAGAATAAAATGAGTCTTTGAATTTGAGTGAGTTGAGCGACCGGCGTATGGCAACAGTAGTCGGAACGATAACCTCTATGAAAAGTTGAACGATAGAGAGTCAGTTATCTGCGTACTAGTAATTGCCCTCTCTTTCGCTCTATTCTCTCCGTTTGATCCTTCTCCTCGATATTCATTATACACATATAGTAAAATCGCCAAACACATGCTGTTTGTCAGAGTTGTCCGCCCGTGAACAGTTTTTTCAACACGGATACGGTCGCACATATTTCAGCTGACTTTCTGTACAGTTAAATTACTTCATGTTGAAGTGCCGGTTACTCGTGACAGACGAGAGTAGAGACACTACGCCGATACTCCGATCATTCTGTGTGAGTGCGCCTGCGACGGTCTCGCAGCATAATGGTTAACACTCTTGAGTCATCTACAGATACTGCGAGGCTAATTGCGCGGCTGTCTCGCGAGAAGTGCATTGTGAATCGCATTAATATTCGGACAAGGTAGTACTTGGAACTATATTATTGTGTATCGATACCAATTCTGAAAATAAGGGTTTCATTATTTTTGGATAAGTTCGTACACTTGTTCTAGTTCCTAGAAACATAAGACTTTTTATTAATTTTAAATAATTTTCTGTATACTAAGTGGTAAACAAAGTAATGCCTAATTCTGGCATCGTAAAAATATTCAGACATTGCATATGCTTCGCAGTTTGGTCGTCCTGTTAAGGCAGTTAATTTGCGCGGTAGCAATGTTTGTGAACACAAGATGTAAGCACTAACTCGTAGAAACAGATTCACTTAAAAATTCACTCACCCGCACGTATTAGTTGTGTAAATGGGACGTAAAGGTAAAAATATAATACGTCGTTCGATGTACCTACGCCAACTAGTTATTTGTCACGATGAAAAAGGAAAATTGTATCGGGAAATCGGTAGGTACATTACTAAATTTGAGTACGAGAACTGTAGCGGACATTATATGGAGATATAATCATGAGTATGTAATTGAATCTGTTCCTCAAAATGGTCGTCCAAAGTTATTCGATGCTCGTGACAGACGCAACATAATTAGAAAATGTAAATAAATTTCGTAAATTAATTGTCTTAAGGTTGACGACGGAATTACTTGAATAGACCGGAAAGAAAGTTCATTCTGACGCAGGTCGTCGAATGCTCAATGAAAGTGGATACAACGTTTTAAAGTTTCCTGAAAGAAAAACCGTACATTAACGATGCGAAATGAAAGAAGATAACTCTTCACTAAACAATACATTTCTGAAGAAGAAACAAGATGGATATATGCAATTTCTGCTGATGAAAATAAATGTAATATTTTTGGACCCGATGAGCTAAAACTAATATGTCGTAAAGTCAATAAAGAGTTCATACTGAGAATTTCAGATCAACCGCGAAATACGGTGAAGGATGGTTTGGGGTTGTATTTCAGCTGTTGGAATGGACGAATTAGCTTTCATCGACGAGATTTTAGATAAAACTGGATATTTAGATATACTAAAACTAAATTTAAAAGAAAATGCTATTAATATGAACACTTGTAACAGTTTTAAATTTCATCAAGGTAACGATCCAAAACACAATTCAATTACAGTTCGAGAATATTTACTCTATATTATAATTGCACCCTCTTCCACGCGGGAATTACCTACTACTTCACTCTACGGGATTACTTAGATCGTCAAATCAGAACATCACCCAAGTTGAAAGAAGAATTAAAAATACAACTGATTGAAAAATAGTCAAGTATTCCGTTAAAATACTCAAATAAAATTATCTCTAGTATGCCCAAACGTTTAAACTACGTAAGTAAGTAAAAGGGCAATCTAACAAAATTATTAATATTGAATTAAACTTGAAATAAATAAAAGCATTATGCTATGTAGAGTTTCCGAATATCTTTGTTAACTTCAAAATTAGGCATTATTTCGTTTATCATTCGTTAACAAGAAAAGTGTATAAATTAAATAAATGAATATTATCTTTCTAGTAACTAAAATTTTTAACTTATTAAAAAACTAAAGTTTTAACTTATTAAAAAACAACGAATACATTGATCCCATAAATAGTATGGATGTATAGAGTACTTCACAAGTACGTAATAAATTTTGTAGTAATACTGTTATAAATATACAGGGAATTGCAAAATTGAGAGACGATATGGAGAGTCAATGTCTATAACAAGTGAGCAAATTTACATAAATATCAGCGGTCTACTGACAAATCTTGCAATTATTATCCTCAACTCCAAGTTTTAGAGGATTTGGAAACATTTTCAAGGAGGCCCTCGGTTAATTGAATCGAAGAAGTAAAAGTAAAACCACTCAATGAAGGAAGGAAGGAAATTCAGTGATTGAATAAATTTCAAGCGAAGAAATGGACATATTGTTCAATTTCGCGAAAGAAGCACAACAGTATGTAGGACGTACGTTACACATGTCGCAAGAAAACCGTCATTGGTATGACATATGAGACGATATCAAAATATAGAGATGTAGCGAGCTTCTTTGTGAAAGGATAGCATTCCAATATCTTTTGGTCTCTAACAAACACATGGATTGGAGGCACGTTGCACCAGTTTATCGTCGTGGGGTGTCTCGGATAAATTGAACGGCTATTAAAGACGCGAGTACTCAGATCCTTGTTAATGGTATTTAATAATACTGATGAAAAAGTATTATTTGATTGATTGATCAATGAAAATATTTAATTTATTGTGGTCGAACGTTTTATTATAGTTACGATTATGATGACAATTACGTCCAGAGTAGGCCCGATTTAACCCCCTCCTCCTTTTTTGGTCCGCGTGGCAAGCCAGGGTCGTGGGGTGGTACTGGAGGTGTCAGAAAGATGTAAAATGGTACAATATTGAATGTCAAAAGGAAAAGAAATAAATGCGTAGATAGGCATACATATACAGTTGCTCACGAAAGTATTCGAACACACCACCGCTGTCTTTAACCCATCATATAACAGTTTATCTCGTGTCATACTCGGGCAGAGCGTCAAGTTATCGAACAGTTTATTCCGAGTGAGATTCGGAGTTTTAAGAAACGAATTGTGCGTCGTGTTTCCCTGGTTACTATAGCGCTATAGCCAGCCTGTACATTAACCGAGTCGTCGCTCGCAGTTGAACCAAAATACGAGATCCGAAGGACAGCGAATGGAAAAGAAAGAGAGGTATGCGTGTCGGTTAGACCAATATTGGGCTCCCTCGACTCTGACCTCTTTGTCGTTTGCATTCGCTGTCTTTCGTATCCCATATTCTGGCTCACCGCGATCGACGACTCGGTTAATGTACAGGCTGGCTATAGTGCTATAGTTTGCAAGTCGATGCAACACGGGGGATGCGACAAGGGTACGAAGCTAGACTTAGAACCCTGAGAGCTGTCGACGAATCAAATTAAAACGATCACCTCGATTGGCCGGAACGGTACGACAAAGAGCGTTCGAGACATACCGAGACCGAGCAAGATAACACGAGCCGCAGGCGGCCACAATGTAGTCATTGGCCGGCAAAACCTCACAGGCGGGCCACGCAGTTGAGTCGAGTAGAACCAGAAGCTTCCTCTCTGTTTTTCAATCGCTTGTCCTTTTATATGTTCGCGGAACTCTATAAAGGCAAGCTGTCGAGGCTCGAGTTTCGAGCAAAATATTACATTGTAGGTGCTGAAAACGTTTCCACGTCGCGAAGCGGACCCGAGTTTGTTGCATTCAACACCGGATTACCGTACTACTAAATATTTAAATGTCAATGGATGAATGAAACGGAGTAATTTAACCCCTTTGCATCGAAGGACGAGATATCTCGCCACGTGATTTCGTTTATGATATGCTTTGGATGAGATATCATGCAAAGCAATGTTTTTCATGCGATGACAAATCTTTAAACCGTACAAATCGAATTAAAGTATATAAAGAAAAATCGTAGATATATTCGTAATAACCGTGTAATGTAAAATGAGGCAAGTATTTTACGAAAAAACGGAAATTGGTTTTACCGAATACAGAGTCTATAAGTCGAAGCTCTAGTGTATTCATGTATGTACATATTGAAAGACAAACTTCTTTCGCGTTTTGTATTTCAATTCATTTATTAAAATAAGAAACATATAAGCAATTAAACAATGTTCCATAATAAATAAAAAAAAAATACAAACCGTATACTATATCTACGACATATTTATGTATGGTAGGGTAAATTAATTGAAATAAAGCATAGAAAATATTTCCTTATTTCATTTAAAAACCGTGTACTTTATTAGATTATTTTAATAATGCTTTGGGCAATCCAAAAGTCGAGTAGTGTAATTTGGCGCACGCAAATTCTGGAACAAAAACATCTCGACGTGTGTGGCACATCATTTCAGCGCAAGAGGTTAAAAGTGTCAGGCTTCCTGAAGTTCTCGGTTTGTCCGAAAGTCCGACGAATGTATCGGAATACACTGGACCAGTGATCTGCACGGAACTACACGACTACGTTGGATCGTGCGGGCGTTCGTATGTTTCGGACGTCCGACCGAGCACGCCCGACTTTTCACAGATATATTGCTGCCTAAATGTAACTTAATACAGAAGACTCGGTGAGAGTTGGATAAGAAGTTCCTCGTGAGAGTTTCTATTTCATCCCCACTACTGGGGAGGGAAGGCTTTGGAACGTGCCAAGCGCATAATTTATTGCCTCCCCGGTTTTGACGCTGAAGGTCGGGCTTCGGGCAAACGATAGATTTATGAGGTGTTGAAACGATTCGTGGTGCATCGTGAAAGTTTTTTGGCGGATCGAAGTTACAAACTCTCATGGGGTTGAAACAATTACTTCTTTCGCGATATTATACAATATATGTATCTACAAACAGTTTTAGTTAAGGTCATCGAGAATTTTTTAGGAATATTTTAGTAAAGTTTACTGAATCTCGGTACAAATTTGCCATTTTACATCGTCAGTATGACATAATACGAACTTCTCAACTTATAAATCTATTTTTTTATTGGCGGCGATTCCGCTCATGAAACAATGGAAGTACCAGTTCATGCTCTTTTTCACAATAAATGAGAGTTCTTGTGTTGTAGCAGAGACAATTCTTTATTATTTTCAATGCAGTAGAGTGTAGACACATTACAGAAGAGGCACACAGCATTCTCGTCAGTAGAATTACATTCATCTTCGGTATTTGGAATTAGCACATACATAGTATTAAAACTTGCAGCTTCATTTTACATTTTGTATTCTCAAAGTATTCACAAAATTGACACGAAACCATAGGATTAATATGCAAATGAATAGATTAAATCAGTGGTTATTAATTAATGGTACACGTACCGTTGGTGGTACGCGAGAGATGACTAGTGGTACATAGATAATTTGTGCAATATACCAGGCCGAACTATTGAGTTTTTACCAGAGAATTGAATAGAAACATGTTGTGCCTCATACCAACTTCCGAAAATCTTGTTAGGGAAAATTTAATACTGAAAGTTAAATTAAAATCAAATATAAAAAGTTATCGTTTCCAATAAATAAATAACTTTAAATTATAGTCTACAGAGGATTATAAAGAAGAAAACTTACTCTATTTTTTCCGCAGTGATCGCATAAATGATGTCCGATGGGCTCGTCATTTATTTTGGGAATACATTCGACCTCCCTCGGACTCAGTTCCCTTACTTTTCTGTTCTCACGCAATCGAAATAGCCTGCGGCAAGGTGGGCAGAGGCCAGAAAGGAACAGAATCAGAATCGTATTCGAGGAGTCTCACAGCGCTTTAACGTGTTTTCGGCCACTTTTATGGACACGCTCTTTCAATCTCATGATACAAAAATCTCTATTTACGTTTCTATTTACGTTTATAAATTGTTTAGATATAAAACAATCATTTTTTAATGTATCTTATATTATTATATACAGGGTGTTAATAAAAACGTGGGATCCTTCCACAGGGTAGATTCTACATGCCAAACTAACGAAGGACGGTAATCAAGAATTACGAAATTGCGTTTGGGTCTCCGTTTCCGAGTTATTAATTCTTGAAAATACGTACGAAATGCGCCTAACACGACGGTATTTATATGTACAGTAGACTCTAACTTTAATGCCACTGAAAATAATGCCACATGAGTCACTTCCCCTTCACACGTACTTTCGCGCACTCACATTCGCTCTCCCACCTCGTTGCGTACGCCGGCGCACCAGCATGATCCAGCTTTTGCGCAGGCGCTGCGGTCGACGCCATGGCGACAGAACTTAGCATGGAGTGTAATATTCAAATACGTATGAAATATTTGTATTAGCACTACAATCTCACAGAGTTGTATAAAAATCGGCGATTGTAAAAATTCGGTATGTTCCCTTGTGAGTCCACGTCTGCTACGAGGCCGAAGCAATTAGGTCGTAACTAACCGAAACGTCCGCTCTGGCCTCTGTTACGGTGCTCGAACAAGGCTAAGTAGCTTCTGCTTTCTATCTCGAAGCAATGGGTATCCTAGCAATAAATTAACCCTTTGGGTACATTTGACGAGTGAGATTCGTCATCTGCTTACTTGGGCGAAATTACGGTGGACAAGTCTGACTCGTCATCTGAATTTAAGAAGCAGGCGTTGATGTTTGCGGCACCCCCGCCAAATTAAATCTGTCCCATGGGCATAAAAATCTTCAAATAATTCAGTACTCAAAGGGTTAACGGAGCCCGCGCTTCGATGAAACTGCACAACGATTCGTTCGTTGCACTTATGCAAACCACATGTTTTCCTAGAACGCTGGTTTCTTTTTACCTAAACCTTTTTACCGCGGTGGGAGTGAACTCACAATGTAACGATAGGAAACGACTTGGGGGTAGAGGAAGCCCTTTCGGAAAAATTCTGTCAGTCGGTTAGCAATAGGGCGACAAAGATGTTCAGTTCACAGGAGTATTACGCCACATTCTCGTGGTACACACAGAATAACGGTTATGCGGCTGCTGCTGTGCAAGCATTTGGCTACGTGGAGCACCTTCTAAACTGATATAAGTCGGCCCCTTTCGGGGCCACCAATGTTCATAACGTAGGAACAACAGGTTCGATGAAAAATAAAGTATGTAATCAGTGTTGGTTGCCGTGAAGTACAGTGAGTGCATATTCGGTGGAATAACCCCGACGCACTTGACGTTGCGACTCTTTTCGTCGGCTGGTGTCGTCTACCTGCAATCACCTGTGGCATGGACTCTACCCTGCCATAAACCATTTCGTTCGTCGATGCTCAGGCTCGGTACTTACACTGACCTACTGACGCAGCTTTGCAAACTGCATGTGAATTTTCGTAACGGTGAGTTCTATTCAGTTTATTGGTCATTATTATTTTCTTAATTTAACGCAAGCTATGCATTTTTCCAGGCGATAACTTTGCAAGTCTTTGTACCTAAATTTTTCTTCGGGCTTCTTAAAGAGACCTATTCATTATCAGTAACATTGTTGCCTGTTATTAACCAGTCAGCTGTGTTTGACGACTATATCCGTCATGGAGAAATGGCAGTATTTTATGTCATGACGACTATATCCGTCATGCGTCATCGCTTGATTCTCGCAGACACACATAGGTGCGCGCTCTGGGAAGAGGTCGCCACAACTGACTGGTTACACTACGAATTTTTATGCCAATACCGAACTACGATCACGTCTCGTTCATTCTCTGTTACATTACCTTTTCGTTAATACGTTATTTGAAAAGGAAATTTACAAATTCCTTAGCCTCTCTCTTCAAATAATTATATTATTAGTTTCCATTCTGTTTAAAATAGTAAATGTGTATTCGTCTTTTTACGTTACACATAATTTTTCTACATTTATGCTTCATTTATTAATCTCTTTAAATAACAAACGATGATAAAAAGTATGATTTTATTTGTTACGTCTTTTTTATTTGCTACTATACGCAGTTTCCTGCGATGCATGCCGACTTGCTTGTTCGGAGCTTCGTAGTACAAGCGCGGTTTGTAGCCAATGCTACCGCGAGAGCTCTGCCGGCAGACTCGCGCGCTGATTGGTCGGAGTTTTTCGTTAATATCTCGTTAAAAAGTTGTTTCAAATCACCCCCCGAGTGTCCCATTTCCGAGGCGAGCAACATTTTTGTTACACCCTGTATACATTTCCCCGGTCTGTCAGTAGAGTCCGTCGTGGCAGCTGGTGAGAAGAAAAAGGATTTTTTTCGATGAGTCCACGCGACGGCTGAACGAGGGGAGATCAAGAAAAGATTACATTTCCGGGTATCGATGATACAACGCTAATGCAAGCTACGTTTAAGATTGGAAGCTAAAATTTTACGCAGTTCATTTGTTCGTGGTCATCCACAATTGTTAACAATTTTAGAACAATCTGTGACTATGACCGCAATTGTCTGCGTTTTGACGTGGAATGGCTCGTAAATTAATGCATAAACGTATACTTGCATCTACAAATTTTTCAAACATTATTTTATGAAGGTTAAAGGCGACGGTTGCAGAAATATTTTTCCACTGTTTTGGCGATAGCGCGTTAAATCATTTCATGTGCGCGTAGCGTTTCAACATTGACTGATACAATATCGATATTCAAAGGCTTGTAACGGGCTGATATTAAGGCTTGTATTGCGCCTCAGAAGTGGAGCTATAAGGATAACCTCTGATCCGCGAGTGGTATGGTGACTCTCCTTCGTCAGGCTGCAGATAGTGCATACGTAATTGCAAATTATCGCCTTATCGACTTGCGGAATGATTACTCTGGCGGACGCATAATTCTGGCAATGGATTCCGAGATGGTGGTGCTCAATTCGTTCATGAGATTTAACATGAAAAAAAAAACCGTTGCCTTTTACGGTAGAGCAAGCGGTCTTGGAATTAATAAAGATTTTGGCAACCATTATACAGGGTGGGGTAATAACTATTACCAATTCAGATATCTTCGAAACTATAAGGTTCACAGAAATATTTGTTCAACCAAAATTGCACAGTACGAAGAGAGCCATCCGATGGCACTGATACTTTTTGAAGGTGGAGATATGTTGGATATTTGAAGGTCACCTCTATTTTTTTAAATGGATCGGTATGTTTTTGTTTCCGTAGAATGGTAGAGGAGCTTAAAACAGGTTCAAGGACCTATTACATGAGGTCATTGAGGGTCATAGAAAGTAGAGAAAAGCGATAACTCCTCGGTTTACTTCACTGAAAATAAACACTGTTTGAAAGACATTCTAACAAGTTTGTAGAATAAGATAAACATGATAAGAGTAGTATCGTATCGGTCAATCGTGCACGATGTATCCGTTCGAGGAGCAAGGCGATATAGCAAGCGAAATATAAAATAAATGTTTTAAAAATATAAACTAAATATTCATATCGAATAAAGATACTTTTTTCATTCAAGGTTCGAATAACGAATAAAATTTTATCTTTTATTCATTATTCAAGATTTTTATTAAAATACAAATTGTGCCCATCTCTGATCTGGACACATACTTTGCTGGCGAATATATGTAAACAGAAACATATACATATAGTGAGGGAGCCAGTGAGAACGTTCAAATTTTTTACATTTTTCATTCTATCGTTATGTACGTATCATTAATCAATTTCTGAAATTCTCCAGCTCAATGAATTCAAACACTACCTCAATCGGCGTATATTTAGTTATACAAAGTCTTAACTAAAAGTAATATATGTATACAGGGTGGGGCAATAACTATGTCCACTTTCAATATTGCTGTTATTTGCAATAATATGAAAAAATGTTATGTACGAAACTTACACGGTATAGAGGGGGGCATATTGTGATACAAACATTTTCTGCGCGGGTGAAGTCATAGAGGAGATTTCAAGGTCATCTCTATTTGTTTTAATGGAATGCTTGTTTTTTTTATCGCGATGTGATAGCCAGCGTTGAAATGACTTCAGCGAGCTATCATTGAAGGTCACGCAGGGTCAAATTTGGTAGTAAAATAGACTTTCTTACAATACAGCAGAGGCTCGAAGTGGTGACCGCTTGCGTCAATGCAAAGTTGCAATGTTCGTATCGCTGCATCACGTGCATGTTTATCGTTGCTGAACTTACTCTAGCACATGCTGCAATTATCCGTTGTTTCATATTTTCTGGTGTAGTGGGTACTTCTTGATAAACAGCATTTTTCAATGCTCACCAGAGAAAAAAATCTAATGGGATTAAATCTGGAGAACGAGATTGCCAAGAAACTAATCTTCCACGTTCTATCCATTTGTTTGGGTAAAGTTCGTTCAGTGCATCTCTTACTCTCCAAGCATAATGTGCTGGACACCCGTCGTGCTGTAACCACATCATTTGGCGAACGTTTAGTGGTACATTTTCTAATAAAGTCCCCTATGAAATAATACAGCACGTGCTAGAATAAATTCAGAAACGATAAGACATGCACGTGATGCAGCGATACGAAGATTGCAACTTTGCATTGATGCAAACGGTCACCACTTCGAGCATCTTTTGTAATGTAAGAAAGTCTATTTAACTACCACATTTGACCTTGCATGATCTTCAATGATAGCTCGCTGAAGTCGTCTCAACGCCGGCTATCACATCGCGATAAAAAGAACATAGCATTCCATTAAAAAAAATAGAGATGACCTTGAAATCTCCTCCATGCTTTCACCCACGCAGAAAATGTTTGTGTCACAATATGCCTCCCTCTATACCGTGTAAGTTTTGTATATAACATTTTTTCATTTTATTACAAATAACAGCAATATTCAAAGTGGACATAGTTATTGCCCCACCCTGTATACGTAACATATGGTACATAATATAAAGTAGTATATGGTGTCGTGTATTCAACACGAAAATCTTCGCAAATCATTGGCAATGCTTTTGTGAACATATGGGGAAAGATAGGAAAACTTTTTACATTTCGATTAAACATGTTTCATGATTGAAATTTGAAATTACGTGATTTGAAAATAATTCTTTTTCATGTGAAACGATTGTAACGCGAGTGCGGCCTCCAGAACATTGCAGACAAAGCGCGAAGTACCTAACTATTTGAGTTGTTTACTTTTTTATGTGGGAATATTGTTACAACCGGGTTTGAAAATAACCGTATTCCGTATAGGACGGGGTGTACGTAATTACATTTGGTAACGCGAGACTCGAGTGTGCTTGTACTCGCGCAATAATATTCTCGATCAATGAATGGTCTGGACATTCACGTAATTTCTTCACGTAAACAAGTCATAGCATTTCGGTCGTCACCTAAAAATTTTTATCTTTACATTGACATACCAGTATTGTACAACGTTAAGCTGCACGTACTCTGCATAGACAACTTGCTGGCGAGGTAATTTAATTGTCTGTTGCGTAAGGACAACGACTCTACTTACACGCATTATCGTTATTGGCCGAATCGATCACATCACAAAATTATCGCGTGACAAAGACCGCGTTTGCACGCAGTTTGTAGATGCCTTGACAACAAGTTATCCCTGGACAGCACCGAGTGGCCGATAAGTATCTGTAGCAAGTTCATTAGCTTCCAGAATTTTCGAGAAGTGTAGTAAGTCAATTTTATAGAATGTTCTGGAAGTGCATATTAGTATATAAGCCGCTCGAAGAATGTCACTTCTGTTTTTGTGCCGTCATGAAGTCTATACCAACCTGCGATCGCGCTCTTTGTCGACCACTGTCTTACAGCTGCGGAGATCACTCGACGTCTCCAAGTGCCTGCAAGTACAATACAGTGCCGGACAAAATGACAGGACGTTTTTTGATATATTTGAATATTTTGTATAATCACAAGAAGAAAATGTACATTTTACACGCCCTATACAGGGTGTCCCAAAAATGTCCTGCGACCCGGAAATGGGGCACTCGGGGGGTGAATTGGAACAACTTTTTCCTTAGCAACAATGTAAACTGAGGCTTCGTTACCGAGATATTAACGAAAAACCGCGACCAATCAGAGCGCGAGTTTGCTAGCCGAGTTCCCGCGCTAGCGGTGGCTACGCGCTACGCTTGTACTACGAAGCTCCAAACAAGTAGGTCAGCATGCATCGCAGTAAACTGCGTATAATAGCAAATAAAAAAGACGTAACAAATACAATCATACTTTTTATCATCTGCCGTTTGGTATTTAAAGAGATTAATGAATGAAACGTAAATGAAGGCAAATTATGTGTAACGTAAAAAGACGAATGCACATTTACTTTTTTGTAAATTCCTTTTTACGCATTTGTAAATTTCCTTTTCAAATAAAGTGTGAACGAAAAGGTAATGTAACAGAGAATGAACGAGAAGTGATCGTAATTCGGTATTGGTATAAAAATTCGTAGTTTAATAACGGTCAACAATGTTACTGATGATGAATAAGTTTCTTCAAAAAGCCCGAAGAAAAAATTAGGTACAGAAACTTGAAGAATTATCGCCGGAAATAAACCATAGCTTGCGTTAAATTAAGAAAATAATAATCAGCAATAAATTGATTAGAACTCACCCTTTCGGAAATTCACCTGCAGTTTGCAAACCTGTGTCACTAGGTCACTGAACCGATCCTGGTCATCGACTGCCGAAACGGTTTATGCCAGGGCATCGCACAGTTCGCAGGTGATCGCAGGTATACCTCACCAGCCGAAGTTAAGGGTTGTAACGTCAAGTGCGTCCTCGTTATTCCACAGAATACGTACTCACTTCACTGCACGACCACTAACACTGATCATTCGACACAATCACTTAATATATTTTTAATCCAACGTGTTGTTCTTACGTTAGGAAAATTCGTGGCCCCGGAAAGGGCCTATTGTTTTCAATTTATCAGATGTTTTACATAGCCAAGCACTTGCACAGCAGCACCCGCATATCCGTTATTTTGTACAGGCCACCAGAACATTGCGTAATAGTCCCGTGAACTGAACATCTCTGTCGCCCGATTGCTAACCGACTGACAGAATTTTTCCGAAAGGGCTTCCTCTACCCCCAAGTAGTTTCCCATCGTTACATTGTGAGTTCACTCCCACCACGACAAGATTTAGGTAAAAAGAAACCAACGGTTCTAGGATAAGACGTGCTTTGCAGAAGTGGAAGGAAAGAACCGTCGCGCAGTTTCACCAAGGCGCGTAGCCCGTTAATTTATTGCCAGGTTACCTACACCTTCGAGATAAGAAACAGACATCACGTGCATCCGCTTGAAAATGTCCGAAATAAAGATGACCACCAACGTACCCGTTGCTTCGAGTTGGAAAGTACAATGTACATTGTTTTCCACGAGGAGCTGGGAAAAGATTTCACCGACACGTGTGAGTTGACGCTGCTTTGTCCCGTCCAACCATCTTTGTAGAGGCCGGAGCGGACTTTTCGGTTATTTATGGCTGAATTTCTTCGGCCTCGTACCAACCGGCGACTCACAACAGAATTGAAAATCGCCAATTTTATTACAACTCTGTGAAATTGTTGTTCTCATGAAAATATTTCATACGTACTTTTTTTTAGTATTCCGTCAAATATCTCGGAAATTATTAGAAATATAAAAACCATATAATTTGCAATATTGTGTTTGTTTGATTGTTGACCGTTATTAGACTACGAATTTGTATCCCAATACCGAACTACGATCTCTTTTCGTTCATTCTCTGTTACATTACCTTTTCGTTCACAGGTTATTTGAAAAGGAAATTTACAAATTCGTTAAAAGGAATTTACAAAAAAGTAAATGTGCATTCGTCTTTTTACGTTACACATAATTTGCCTACATTTACGTTTCATTCATTAATCTCTTTAAATAACAAACGACAGATGATAAAAAGTATGATTTTATTTGTTACGTCTTTTTTATTTGCTATTATACGCAGTTTACTGCGATGCATGCTGACCTACTTGTTTGGAGCTTCGTAGTACAAGCGTAGCGCGTAGCCACCGCTAGCGGGGGAACGTGGCTGCCAAACTCGCGCCCTGATTGGTCGCAGTTTTTCGTTAATATCTCAGTAACGAAGCCTCGGATTACATTGTTGCTAAGGAAAAAGTTGTTCCAATTCACCCCCCGAGTGCCACATTTCCGGGTTGGAGGACATTTTTGGGACACCCATATTTTTCTATATTTCTACTATATTTCTTCTGGCTTAAGTTCAGTAAAAGAAAGAGTGCATCTATCACAATAAGTAAGGAAAGGTAGGATGTACACAGTACTCTCTCATCACTTCGCATTGTGCACTTTTTGTCATTAAGAAGAGATTGGCTAGAAATGTGTTTGCTAAATTTCTGAAATCTTTCCTTTCTTCTAAAATAAAGTGAAACTAAAAAAAAACAGATCATAACAGTTCAAACGCCGCGAAATCCTGTTAAAGAGGAAACGTACCGCACAAGAGTCATTCACCAATTTTTCAGGCCATATCACAAGTTTCACTATTGAGGACATAGATTTAAAAAAATCTGATCAGTTCGGCCTTTGGCACAGGAGTTACGTGAAAAATGGTAATTATGCAATATTTTACGTTACTTTGAAATGGACTGTATACGACGAAGAAAAATTTCAACAATTTGGCAACTGAAGGCCTTAAATGAGAAATCTCAAAGCTTTCCAAAATTTTATTGGAATTTTCTATACGATCATGCATTCGCAAGTTACAGGCGCTCAAAGTGGAAAGTGCCTTTTCTCATATGATGACGAATAACTCAACCAATAAAAATTGTACAACAAAATTAAACAAACGAAATTAAAGAGAAAAGTTTGCTCTCTAAAAGTATTACATTGGGATTACCAGAAAAAATTTTATTTGGCCCACGCATCTTCTCCAAGTTGACCAACATTTTTTAACATTCGCTTGCTGCGCTTCATCTTTAAAAAAAGGAACAAACTACATGAAAATAATTTCTGAATTCCCGATTCAAAAATTAGAAACTTCAGGCTACAAAATGGTCGTATACAATATTTTTTATAACTATTTTTCGCGGAGATATAATCATTTGACAATGACCCATATTTTCGGCAAATTTTAATGGTCCCTTAATTTTGACGCCCAGTGTGTATATATGTATACATATTTATATATTTTTATATACAGGGTGTCTCACCCGATTTTGACATCTTGATTTTCTCGCTATTGTCACTCGTAGCAAAAAATGTTTCAGCGAAGGCTTGAATGGTATCGCGTAGAGCATATTCTCATGCTATTAGTTTTTTCGTGAGTAGACGCGTAAAGGTCATATAAAGGTCAACTTTGTTTTTTTAAATGGAATGAGGTATTTTTTAATACATCAATCATTGTAGCTGGACATTCGTTATAAAAAAGTACTAACCTATGTATGTCGAAAAGTTAGTAGTTCAAGAGATATTTCAATTTAAATAATTCTAAAATACCATTATTGACGTACTTTATTACCATTCCTGTAACTAAACGCTATCGTCCTAGTACAACAGAAATTCGTCATTTCGCAGTTATGGTCTTATTTGGTTTTTAGTGTAGACGCGCGCGTAGGGTGTCATGCCCGAAACGGTCCGTGCCGGATACGCTACGCGACGGTCTATGCCGTATAGTCTAAACCGACCTTAAGACGGGAGTATCGAGATCCGGCCCGATCTCACCCGAATCTTTCCGTTCCTTCCCGAAGCTCGGGTTCCTGCGACTCGGAACGATCCGCATTGTCCGCACATCGCTACAAATTAGTAATTCCGCATTCTATGCAAGCCGATATTATTAAACGAGCACATGAGTTTGGACATTTTGCAGGTGGTAAAACAGAATCGTTGATCAAACATGATTATTGGTTTTCAAATACGAGACCAAAGATAGAAAAAATTATTCTAAACTCTATCAACTGCATTCTAGCCAAACGTAAATACGAGAGGGTTGAGGAATTTTTACATCCAATTGAAAAAGGTGAAGCACCTTTAGATACATAACATATTAATCATTTAGGACCATTAACATCAACAGTCAAAAGTTATAAACATATCTTTGTAATTGTGGACAGTTTCTCAAAACTTGTTTGGCTATATGCGACTAAGAGCACTACAACCGCAGAAGTCGTAGATAAACTTCGTGAGCAATCAATACTTTTTGGACATCCGCGTAGAATAATTTCCGATCGAGGGACTGCTTTGATAAGATCTAATAAGTTTAAAACCTATTGTATAGAAAAAGGAATAGAATATGTTAATACAACGACAGGTATGCTGAGAGGTACCGATTAAGTAGAAAGGATTAATCGAACCCTAATACCATTTTTAAGCAAATTATCGGCACTTCACCCGAGCAACTGGTATAAACATCTTGGGAATTGTCAGAAATTTCTTAATCCCACAGTTAATCATAGTATGAATTCAAGTCCGTTTAAAGTTATGTTTGGAGTAAATAAGCGGCTGCAAAATAAATTACCACTGAATGAGCTTTTAGAAGATCAATGGATTACTACTTTTGATGAAAACTGCGATAGATTAAGAGATCAAGATCATCTCTTGATAAAATCATACAAGAGTAACGGGGAATTTTCTCATAAGTTGAGTGAACAAAGTAAGTGTTTCGAATTTACACTCTCAATGCTAATTTCACTTAATTTTGTATGACAAGTATAGGTGTAGTTCCAGGTTAGGTGAAGAAAAAGACAAAGATATGTATGTACGTCGATAATCGATATGGAACTCTTTTTTTATTACGCTGTCGGAGTTTTTATAAAGCTGACAGTGTCACATGCCGAAGAGGTGGTTGCTAAGGTGGGCCTGACAATGTAGGTATCGTATGCCGAGGAGGTCTGGGTTAGGCGTTGGGTCTTATATGGTTGTGCCGTGTGCCAAAGAGACGGTTGGTATGCCAGGGTTTTACAATAAAACTTGGGCTTGTCAATATGAGTATAGGTTGGCGATAATAATGTCGGACAGCGTAACACAAGTATTATACAACAAGAAAACAGAAATACGTTTAACAAAAAATGGAAAAACTCTAATCGTTACGCAGAAGGAGATGTAGTTGCAATTAAAAGAACTCAAAAAAAATCCTGATTTGAAACTAATGTGGAAAAGTTTCGGTCCGTATAGAATTGATAAAGTACTGAGAAATGATACATTTTTTGTAGAAAAAATAGGTGAAAATGAGGGTCCTCAACAAACAAGTGCGGCGGCTGAAAATATGGAACGCTGGATCGATGAAGATGATTCAGAATGTAGTGAAATAGACATAGCGGATACCTGAGGCCAGATATTTAGTCTGTAGGATTTTCGTGTATAATACTGTAAGGTGTGAATAGTGTGTAAGAGTGTGTGTGTGTGTGTGTGTGTGTGTACCTTCCCGATATTTAAATAAAACAAAACACACATTCCCTCTCTATCTCTGTCGCACTTATGTGTATGAAAATTCTAGAACATATTGGTTAAAAACAGCTGAAACGCTAATCCATAATATTGATTTTTAAAACATCTAGAATTTTCACGACGGACGTGGCGTAATAAAGAGTGAGTGTGTGTATGCGTGCGTGAAGCTCTGGAAAATCCTGGAAGGTTCCAGAGCCTCGACAATTGATAAACGAAAGCGAGGAATTAAATGGCTCGCCCCGTGCCGCGGGTGAGCAGTATTTTGCAAGCCACTTCCAAGTTAATTTGTACTTGAATGTAATAATTGTGACCCTCCCGGCAAAACGGGGAATTTAAATAAAATAATTCCTACATATCAACGCGTGCATTGTTGTAGAAAATTGAACAGAAAGCGGAGTTCTGCCAGAGAATTTTAATCGCTGCTATTAACTATAGAAAATGTTGGATTAGGAAAACTTACTTCTAAAGATCGTTATTGCTAAACGGTGTAGAATGTATACAATTAAAATTAAGGTTTTAACTTATACGTCAGCGGAACGTTCGAACATCGACCGTTTTATACTGATACTGTGCTTCTTGTGAGCATCGCATAATAGTATGCATCCAAACGAAGCGAGGACCGAATTACGAGGCATCTTTGATCGCGTCAAAAAAACGACAACCGTTGACTCGCTGCACGACAGCCTCAATGTGAGGCACGTATACATTTAACGAGGAACGCCTAGCTAGACAGCCTCATAAGTCAGCCTCGCAGTGTCTGTTTGTACACTGACGTGCGAACTCACAATCAGCTTCTGCTAGAGAAAAAATGGCGTAGGGAAAAGTTTCTGGAATTTATGTCAAATTAACATTTATTTGAGTACTTGAATTAATGCTACCAAGTGGTAAGAGGCCCTTACTCTAACACCACTTTTTCCCTTAGCGGAAACCGGGTTTGCTCGCCAGGGTACATAGCTTTACAGGCCACATGAAAATGGGGGATGGAGGTTTAAGTCATCATTTCGCTGGTTTCAAAAATATTTAAAAAATGCAGACTCCCAAATGTGGCAATATTTACTGATTTTTATGGCAACTACTTTCATAAAGGAATTTTTATTTCTACAACTAGTAAAGATATGACCTTGATATTTTTATTCTTAATTTTTTGTATTATACTTGATTATTTTTGCAATGTAAAAATATGAAAAATTTATTGTTTTACATATTTGACCACTGGTTCACGACTAACAAAATTTGACAAAATGTATGTTTGTGAATACGATCGTAGAATTGATATTTCCTCTTTAAAATTCACTTTTTTAATTCCCGAATACTCTACAGTTGTGGTCGGAGCAGGCCGACAAAGGTTGCAGTATTCTTATTCAAATCAGTCTACAGGTTGTAATTTTTGAGCAAATTTAATGATATTCTATTTGAATTCTTCGTAATGAAATTATCTATTGATCTATCTAGCCTACATTTTTTATTTCGTTCCTCATTTCCCTATATTTACCGAATCTATATATATCTATGTATACAATAGTGGTCGGTAAAGGCTTTAAGCTAATGCGACAATAAATAAATAAATATACAAAAAAAAGAACTAAAGCTATAATATACTGAAATAAAGTATACAGAAATAAAGCAATTATACATAGAAATGAAGCATATAGAACTGAAGCAATAATACAGAAAATATGACATACATACACAGTAAAGCAAATAGCGAGTGAAAGCTAATGCAAAAGATGCAAAGCAAAGCTAAATTGTAAGGTTCACTTGCATGATTAGAGCTAAGAATAGTACAATACGTTAAACATGTCGTAAGAGCGACAATTTTGAAAACTTTCTTCCTGACGAGCCTGCAAATGTCAGGCGTTCTCCGAATCATTTTATATCTACAAATTTTGACTTCTAATGGCAAATATGTTATTTCTTTCCGATGAGTCGCACATTCATCATCGCTATACTACTGCGGACAATTTTGTTCTACATAATAGGAAATGGCGGGAAAACATATCTAATATTTGGATACTTACTACGAAATTACGGATGTTGCATGAAATACTTACTTGATAATCCTAAAAATTGTTGAAAAACATTGACTGGGGACGCAAAGGTGTCCAAAGTCAAGCTTATCGTTTACTACGTCGGGCCGGAAAGACATCAACAATTGTTTGTTCCGCAACATTGTGAATCCCGGTCAACAAAAGTATCATAACATTCGCTATACCGTGATTTTTCAACACTCTTCTTAGCAATGTACCCTGCTAAATATTCTACTGCACACGACACTAATGGACATACTAATGTTGATAGTTCGATAATGTGATCATCTGCATTCGGTGGTATACTGATACTGTCATCATCCGTATGATGAGGAGTCCGCCGATGACGCGTCAAATATTGTCGGCCACTTCTCGGCAATCCATCTCTTTGCGTATATGTCCAGGCCGTCGCCTGGACGGAGGACATACACGCGGACATCACTGTAGTTAGAGTCCACTGCACTTGCAAACCCATGGCTAAATTTCTAGCCAAAAATCCAAGAACTTCGAAAGGTTCAATAACTTGCTTGCTTGGGTGATGATCCAGACACTTTTTGATAGCCATTTCATCAAAAGACAGAACATAAGTTCCATCTATACCTTACATATGGGTAGCTTCAATTTTGAGTGCTGTAAATAAATTTGGACAGCATGTTGATACCACATAATTTGATGTATAAGATACGGTATAATTTCTAATAGGCTTGGTAGTGTTTCGGATAAAAATGTGCAGTATGTTTGACCCGTTGATGATCCTTTAACCCTCCAAGCACGGTCCCTGGGTCGCGCGTTCGCGAGAGCGACATGCACACAGTGACAGAGTCAGGAGTGGGACACGCGGTCTCGAGAGTGACACACACGCAGTGACGGAGCTGTCCGTGTAAATCGCATAGCGACCGATGTTTGTTTACATCCGAACAACCGGGCCAAGATGCCGCAGAAGTATTGACTAATAAATATAATTTGTTTTATAATTCACGAGATTTTTATTCTAGTTAGTGTAATAAAAACTACGAAAATCCAAATGTAATGTGGAACCAGCTAATCATTACATTGTACATATGGTGACGGTGACTCGAGCTCGAGCTCGAGCAACCGCCACTGCGTAGTAACATCGGTGAGGGTCTCGGGTTCGAGCCTCGCCGTCGCTGTGTAGTAGTAGAATATCGGTGTGGGGTCAGAAATGACATAGGGACCGGTGACCATGTTTCCGTGCTCGGAGGGTTAATGAAGTACAGTCCAATGATTTGGTGGCCAATTATGCTGCACCAAACATTCATTTTCCACCGGTGTTGGCAGTCAATTTCACGAATCCAATGTGGATTCTCTGTTGCCCAATAATGTATATTTTTTGTATTAACGTTCCGTGGACGGTGCCAGGGCAGACGTCATGCGCTCGCGGTTATATGTTATTTACAACCATGACTTACCGCCATAAACGAAGTTGTATTCTCACGTTGACTGACCATTATGAAATATATCTTAATAGAAGATTATTAATTTGAGAATATCTCAGTGATTATTAATTTTAAGCAGTCTGGTATAATACTTTTTTACGCAGAATTTTATTGAGCATTCTATTTAAGAAACTGAAGGTGACCCTCATATCTCGATAAAATATCCAAATAATAAAAAATAGATTAGAGCACTGTATGTCCCTCTAGAAACCATGCAACATTTGTTTGAACAATTTTTTTGTACAACAAATAACTTACGAGTTATTTGAAGTTGTCACGTTACGAGACTCAGCCTGTATAATTTTGAAATGCCAGACAAGTCTTGTATACCTAACTATAACAGCAACTATGCATCTTCTGATGAAATGTATACATCAGTTTCTTGTTTTCCTATAGCTGTAATTTTAATAAAAATTCGAAAAAGAGTGTTCCAAGGAAAAATTGTGTGGCACGCATTTTTTTGCCTCTGTACCATCCCGTGCCCCGATCGTGATATAGACTCTGTGTCGTCCTGCGGGTATGAAGGAGGGTCATTCCCCTGCGACAGAATGAGCAGGCCGGTAAGGGCGCAGATTAATTTGGTCCGCGGGTCACATGTTGGTCAGGGCTTACAGACTTTCCGTAATTCATTGTGTAGCATAAACGGAATATAATTTTCATAGCAAATAAAAGATACTGTAATAATATTATAACTTTTCTTTATTATTGATTAATGTATAGTAAAATATTATAGTACCTAACTTGTTAATTAGTATCATATCAATAGAATCTCCAGATTTTCTAACCGTAACGTTACAGAATAAGTAATAAAAGTCCGGAATGCATTTAAATTATCGTGTGTAGATGTGATAGCGCTGGGAAAACCGCCCAAACTTTTTGAGCTACATGATATAATTAATATTTATAATTTATTTATTGTGTAAAAAGGAAATAGAAATTCTTTTTTATGAATAACTGTACTAACAAAAGTGTTGCAGGTCCCTGAAATGGGTCACTCGTCAGGTGATTTGGAACAAGTTTCTCCTTAGCAGAAATGTTATCCGCGGCTTTGTTAACGAGATATTAACGAAACACCCCGACCAGAGCTCGACCGCCAGACTGGTGCTCTGGTTGGTCGGGGTTTTTCGTTAATATCTCGTTAACAACGCCTCGAATAACATTTTTACTTAGGAAAAACTTGTTCTACATTATTAATTATAATCTGTTCATGTCAAACAAAGAGGAATCAACGGAATACGATGAATAGTTGCCAAGATATAAATTTATAAATACAATCCATTTTCACGAAAATGGGAAAAGGATTGTCGAACACGCATCCTCATTGCTGGTTCGGCACAAATTCTTTTTATGTTTACCGACATGAGTCAGGAAACGAAACGATATGCCGTTCGGCTTTTCAAGCTGTGAGTCCAAGTTCACGCACGAGTCGACACATCGAGCGCATGTATAGTCGGTGAAAGTGCTTTCGTGGAGCGGGACCCCCGACTGATTGTACAACTAGGCACTAGGTTTGGCCATAAAACCCGTAATGTGAGGCTTTTATGATACTTGAACTCCGTTCAGGGCCGTAGGATGTCAACACGGAACTGTTTCTTCCTTTTTGGTATATTTAATAAAATTTTGATACAGCATACAATTTGGAAAATAAGTTATACAAATACATCATTTCTGTTTTTCACAGCATACGCACACATTATACAAAATTATATATATGTGTCGGCAGATTATTAAAAACAAGTTTCTCCTCCTAGATGTTTTGTTTTTCTGCATGAACACATAAAAAATAATGAAAATATATCATTGGAGTAAACAAGTAAATTGAGTAGCGAAATTTATATCCGGTTTTATTACACGTCATCTACCTTTCAAGATTGAAAAAAACCAATTTGCCATTCTAGAGTTGTTATTATATTCGTGCAAATACATATTCGTCGTAAACGAATGTTTAACTTACAACATTCACGGAAGAAGTTTATACATTTCGTAATCTTTGACAACTATACGTTACCCTTTATTAATACGTAAATTACATATTACTGAGCAAGATGTAAAGTAAATATACTTCTGTAAGGTACGCACGGCCCTGGCTGCGGTTTCATCAATGGGCTTTCGGTCACCCGCAACTGCCTAGTTGTAAAATTAGTCAGGGGTCCCGCTACACGAAAGCACTTTCACCGACTATACCTACCGTCTGGCTAATGCCGATGCGGTGGGGACTCAATGGAGACGTGTCTTTCGGCAATGCCGAGCGACATTGCCGTACGGAAAATGCCGGCTCAACGGAGACGAGGCTTTACAGCTTCGATGCCGTGTATCAGACCTTGTCTATCTACATCTGCATCTGAACGGTGTTAAAAAAGTACAGACGAGATTACGCAAGCCGGCGGCGCTTATATGATCGCGGCTAAGTTTAGAACGCTGCGATATGCCTGCACGCACCTGACACTAGATGGATAACGAAACTGCCAGAGTCGTAGCGGGGAAGGCCGAGCCTCGATGCCACGAATATGCAAGGTGACCTAGAACGTGATAGTCTAAAAATATTGGTAAAAATGAATGCAAATTCCCTTTCTGTGCAGAATGTTTGATAATTAGTGTTAGATATTTTTAGGGGCTGATTTTGCATGCCAAAATAAGACAAAAATTAAGATTAACAAAACAGCCGTTAAACTTTCGTTCTTTAATCATAAACGTTTAAAAATTAGGACGAGAATAGGCAAGCCACAGGCAACCTGTAACAGGACAACATAACGAAGGGGCCTTCAAGGCAGTAAAATGTAATCGGAATCACAAATATACAGGGTGTTACTTCTAACGCACGATTTTTCACCCACTTACAGCCATCTGACAAAAAAAAGTTTACTACAAGAGTTGCAGGGTACGGAGTGTACAATAGATATCAGTAAAAAAATTTCGAAAATAATTTGTTTTCATGGCAAAATCGAGGTATTTTTACTAACATATTACTCGATTTACAATAGTGAAAATGTGAAATATGTAGCTTTTCGTCGTATTTGACTTTAAGACAGTGTAAACATTATTTGAAACCGAAGAGATTACTGAATGTAAACACGGAATGTTGTTTGGGCGGAATTGTTAGTTTGTCATTGCGGTTCCTGCGTTAGTCTTCGTTGGTTTCCACACAGGATCGTGCTTCCAATATTTGGTGCAAAGTAAACGTTTGCAACAATGTGTTCTTTTTCTAATTCAGAGAGAGTTGAAGTCATGTTAATTTGATTCAGTGTCAAATAATGTTTACACTGTCTTAAAGCCAAATACGACGAAAAGCTACATATTTCACATTTTCACTAGTGTAAATCGAGTAAAATGTTAATGAAAATATCATGTAATATGTATTTTGAATTCGTCTCGATGTCCTCTAAATCTAGTAAAAAAAATGTGTCCCTATTTGTAAAACCCAAAGTGACCTTGATTTCGCCATGAAAACAAACTATTTTCGAAATTTTTTTACTGATATCTATTGTACACTCCAGACCTTGCAACTCTAGTTGTAAACCTTTTTTTGTCAGATGGCTACAAGTGGGTGAAACATCGTGCGTCGCGTGAGAGGTAACACCCTGTATATTTGGACCTCAGAGCCAGAGCGTATTAAGTGACACTTTTCAAACTCTAGAGAGCAAATCGAAGGTGCGAAAACCTTGTAACTTTGGAATCGTTTGGTAAGAATTGATCGAGAAACAATTGCAGCAGTCGAACTATTGAATAGATTTAAGACAAGTCACTATATCACTATATGTATGTAGAAATGGTGAACTTTGCATTAACTCTCCTATATGATGAACTTTAAACTATTTTAAAAATATGAACTTAATATCATTTTTAAACTATTACCACAGACGAAATATAAGAATAGACCTAACATGCAATGTAATTTTCTGTCCCATGCTTCGAGGGCGTCAGAAGCCCCCGTACAATTTCAGTGTCAATACCCGACGTTACCGATTCAGTGTGAAATTGTCACCACGCTCTTGTGGCCAAAAGTAAAACTGTATAAGTTATATACATATATTCCTACCACATAGTGTGAAAAATATGTGTCAGTGACTTCAGCGCGTGAATGTTAGCATTGCTACCCCCTAGTAGCATTTGTGGTTGGCCACCGGTGGCCAACGGTTGGGAGTTAGTTGGGATATGGTTAGTGTTATGGTTTGACCCCCATGCTCTCGAGCGTGTCGTCGAGACCCTCTTCCCGGTTGATCCGGACGAGGGCTCGCGGCCGCTCGAGCCGGCGGACCCGACCAACTGGTCCGCCGAGCTGGGGGTCACGCGAGAGGAGCTCGCGATTGCCGTCCGGCGCATCGGGGCCAACAAGGCTCCGGGGCCCGACGGCATCCCCGGGCGGGCGCTGAGCTTGGCCTCACGCGTCCTCGGACCCCGACTCATTCGGCTGTTTGACAGCTGTATGATGTCGGGGCGGGTCCCGCTGCCCTGGAAGCGGGGCCGGAAGGTCCTTGTCCCGAAGAAGGGGAAGCCCGCGGACTCTCCGTCCGCCTATCGGCCGATATCCCTCCTCGACGAGGCGGGCAAGCTTTTCGAGCGTGTGCTCGCTGCCCTGTCGAGGAGCGTGTCCGACGGTGGTCTGGCAGACTGCCAGTACGGCTTCCGCGGGGGAAGGTCAACGCTTGATGCGATTGACCATGTCCATTCCCTCGCGGGCCGGGCAGTTTCCCGCGGTGGTGTGGCGTTGGCGATGTCTCTCGATATCGCCAACGCCTTTAACACCATCCGCTGGGACACGATCCGGGAGGCACTCCGCGAACGCGGGTGTCTGCTATGCAGACGACACGCTGATCATCGCGGTCTGGAGGGAGTGGACAGGGACCATTCGGCTGGCGGAGGTGGGGGCGGCACTCGTCGTCGCCCGGATCCGGGACCTGGAGTTACAGATCTCGCCGCCAAAGACGGAGGTAGTCATGTTCCATGGACTGCCTCTGTCGCGGCGGGTCCCCCAGGCCTGGATCCGTGTAGGAGACGCTTATGTCCGGGTTAAGGGTCGAATGAAGTACCTCGGCCTCGACCTCGACAGCCGCTGGCGCTTCGAAGAACACTTCGACCGCCTGGTCCCCCGGATTGAAGGCGTGGCGACCCTATTGGGTCGTCTGATGCCCAATCTCGGGGGGCCAGAAGAGAAGGTACGCCGCCTCTACATGGGGGTGGTGCGGGCCATGGCCCTATACGGTTCACCCGTATG
>NW_015373923.1:10276091-10276380 GCF_001272555.1 Dufourea novaeangliae
GGCTCCTGTGGCTCCCGCCTTGGCGCACGCGTCCGCCGGGGTCGCTGATGCAGTCGGGGTGGGGTCTCCGACTGCATCCAAAGCGGCCCGGTAGTGCCGACGTCAGAGTGCAGTCTTCTGACGCCGGCGGAGTAGAGAAGGGGGGGGTGACCAGGGTAGTGGTCACCTCTGGGGGGCGTTCGATCGCCCCCACGGAACGGGCTCCCCGATAAGGGGAGCATAGGCGCGGTGGTGGCGGTGCGTTCACACGAGATCCCGCCACCACCGAGTTCCGCCCGAGTAGGCTGCC
>NW_015373923.1:10276466-10311734 GCF_001272555.1 Dufourea novaeangliae
AAAAAAAAAAAAAAAAAAAAAAAAAAAATGGTTAGCGTTATTGTCTACAAATTCCTAACATAGGCCCTACGATGAAAAGTTATGACAATATGCCAACGAATATCCAACGTTGGGCCTACAGTTATTACAATTGGTTAATTAACATGAAATTTACAACGATAATACAACATTGGCCCAACCAAAGTTTGCCAACAGTTAAATATCGTCTTAAAGGCGTCAGAAACGTTGTTACAACCAAAAACTTGTTATTATATTCCAATATGGAGTATCCAATCCATATTGAAATATAATAATAGTAGCAATTTGTTACTGTCGCGCAATGATTAACCCACTAAAGTTTTATTGTATGTTTTTTTTAACTGGCATGTTGCCGCGTCGGCATTGCGTCAACGCGCTTTTTTATGTATACGAATATGTATTGACTTATTGCAATATTTGCAAACAAAGTTTCGGGTCTTATTTGAACTTTTATTTTAATGTTATTATTTCCGCCACTTAGATCGCGTTGTTACAATCGCCGTGAGCAACAATTGTGCATGACCATGCATTACACTTCGCCAGCTTTGTACATTAAATTACGCAACGTTTTCATCTACTGGATCCTGTCACAATCATTCGGTGGTTTGGCAAAATGGACATTTGGCCCGGAATCTGCTCAAATTTATTTACCGCGCTCAAAATTAAATCTGCTCTGTCTTTTGATGAAGCGGCTATCAAAATGTGCCTGGATTATCACAAAAACAAGCAAGTTATTGAAGGTTTCGAAGATCTTAGATTTTTGGGTAGAAATTTAGCTGTGGATTCGCAGGTGCTTGTTTTTATGCTACGCAGGAAGTTTACTAATTGAAAACAACCATTGTCTCTCTTTGCATCTGGATCTGGCGTTAAGAAAATAGATTTGTCTGTTATTTTGAACAAAATTTTAGATTCGCTCTATGAGACTGGCTTGAAAGTGAGAGTAGTTGTTTCCGATCAGGGATCCAGTAACCAGAGTATTGCAAATGACTTGTTAGTTACTATTGGAAAGCCACATTTCGAAAGAAATAGCCAAAAAGTTAATTTCCTTTTCGATTATTAACATCTTTTTAAAAGTATTAAAAATAAATTAATGAAAAATGATTTTATGATCAATGGTTCTCAGGTTTCATGGTCCGAGGTTGTAGCTCTTTGGAATTTAGAGAAAGATAAAAGCACACGCGCAGCTTACAAGTTATCCGAAAAGCATAATCGTCCAAATTCTTTTGATAAAATGAAATATAAGCTTGCACTTCAAGTTTTTAGTCAATGGGTGTCATCTGCCATGCTTCCCGCTTCTCAAGTAAATTGTATAGAAACAAGTACTGTATAAAACACAGCTGTTTATTTCGAAACGCTTAATAATTTATTTGATAATTTAAATAGTAGATGTGTTAGTGATCCCAATCCGAATAAATGCGCGCTCTCCAACTGTCACCGTAATGTTGAAGAAAATTTAATAACACAGTTGGATAATATGAACACGTGTTAGTTTGTAGTTTCTTTAGGCAAGTTAAAAAAATGTCCGTGTTTTGTGGGATTACAACAATCTGTAAATGCCACCGTCCAGCTATGGAATGATGTCAGCGTCGAAGGGGTAAAATTTGTACTAACTTCTCAGTTAAATACTGATGTTTTAGAGAACTTTTTTTCATTCCTTCGAATGCACGGTGGCACTTACACTACAAATTTAGAACGCAGTTCAATTAGTGGAAATTGTATGCCTGACGATGACGCACCGTTAATACCTGGGGATAGTATTTCGCAATGTGTACCAGCCGCGACTATATCTGATGTTCCATTGCATATAACAGAAGAGGATACATCATATTATTGAACTCTCAGCATCAGTATGTTCACTAGAGTCGTGTGCTGTAGAATATTTTGCAGGGTACATCGCTAAGAAGAGTGTTGAAAAATCAGGATATAGTAAATGTTATAATACTTTTGTTGATCCGGATGCGCAATTTTCGCAGAACGAACAATTGTTGATATCTTTTCGGGCCTACGTAGTAAACGATAACATTGACTTTGGACATTTTTGCGTCCCCATGTAACGTTTTTCAACAGTTTTTAGAATTATCAAACAAGTATTTGATGCAATATATAACAAATTTCGTAATAACTATCACATATTGAATGAATGTTTCCCGTCATGTAGAACAAAATTTTGCGACTCATCGAAAGGAAATGACATATTTGGCATTAAAAATTCTATGTATTATACTGAAAGTTTTTAATTGATATCTCGGAATCTAATAGGCTGATGAAAATATCGCTGTATACTTGGGGTCCTCCATCCCCGCTCTCGCCACTTCACCACTCCTCAAATTTTTTGTCGATCGGTCATCGGAGACATTCAGGACTTTATCGAAACATTTTACTAAAACAATATTATACAATATACCGCACCTTTTGTGATGAAAAATATGCGAATTAAACGCGACACCGTATGTATTGCGATTCCTTCCTCGCTGGGCAACAGAGTGGGATGCGCGCACGCGTGTTAGAAATACGTGTGAATGAGGCGTTTCCAAGATGTAATAAAGGGGCCAACATTAGATAAATGTCTACTGTAGCCGGCAAGTCGTGCAAGATACCAAAGTGGTACTTCCACAAGAAATGTAGCATTTCATGAATTATTTAACCATTGACAATAATTACAAAAAAACTTTCATATTATGAATAATTTGCATATACAGACGTCTCTACTTATGATGCACAACTTGCAGTTTCGCATACCTTCAAATAAGAAGACAGGGTTATGCCTGTGATAAGGTAATTAATTGTTTCCATGCAGTATGATAGGTCGTGAAGCTAGAAAGTCAATCTCTTTAACCGAAACAAAAAATTGTTTATGATTTTGAAAATATTAATTTTTCGATCCATGTTTATTAGGACCTCTTTCATCATTTGGCAAACACATACTGTCTACTCCAGAAGTTGTGAATTCTTTTTTGTTTCACCCTGCATAAGGGGAATGATACCTCCGACATAAATATTCGTAAAAAACAACAGGTATTCAATGTAAATTGATTTATTGAATAAATCTGTTCAATAAATAATTTAGAATACGTATGTCACATATGTTTATTGCTGATACATATACATATGTAAATATGCATTTCATATACATGTGTATATACAGGGCGCCATAAAATAGTTGTATGTCCTTGAAAGTTGTGATTCCTAGGGTGATTTGAATGTTTTTCCTTGGCGAAAAACTTGTTTCAAATCACACCAGGAATCAACCCTTTCAAGAACTTACACCTACCTTTTTTTCTCCTGCAGTTCCATGGATATGTATTTCAATATCATTCATTTCCTCATTAAAAGTTCTTAAGATATACCGAAAGAACGAAAAATTCGCAAAATTTCAGGAGTGGCCTCATTCGATTGAAGTGAAAGTCGAACGAAAAGAAAAATTGTTCCTTGCACAATAGGATGCCATTTACAATCCCACAAAGTTACATTAAAATCGGGCCCTGTGCGTTGGGATACCTTCCTTGCAAATTATTCAGAAATGTAACTAAAGTAATTAATTAAGAAAAGTAACGCTCCTCTTATTTCATTGACTTTTCATCAGTTCGTTGGCTGGTCCTGACAATGAGTCTAAAAAAGGCATGTTTTGCCAATATACCTCACAGAAGAATAGCACTGTTTGGGACTCTTTTCTTCATTGGTTAGTGTGGTAGAGCAGTCAAAGAAAAGAATCCGCTTTTCAGTCAGGTATGTTAGGTAAGCTATCTTGTCAATTTTAAAATGGATTTTTTGTTGAATTTCTTTTTATTTCGTTTGTGAAATGTAGAATACCTGATGTGCGGTAGCAAAGGAGACCATACAGGAGGAACAGGACCAAAATAATAATGTGGATTGTGTCGAAATGAAAATTTCGAAAACAAGAAAGCGAAGCAACATTTGGATTTACTTCGACTGCGACATTAGTAGGGTAGGGTGGGGCTGAAAGACCCGTTCTTCGTATATACCGATGTAAAATTGAATAATAACAACCTAGACAAGTATGTATACAGAATGAGTATCGTAATATGACAATTTCATATAACTCGTAATTTATTTCTTATACGATAAAATTTTTTAAACAAATGTTGCATGGTTTCCTAGGGCACATACAAAGCTGTAATCTGTTTTTTGTTACTTTTCTTTTTGATCGAGATATGAGGATCATCTTCAGGTTTTTAAATGCAAGGCCTAATATTTCTTCTCGAATTAGGATGAAGCACCAAATTCTGCGTTAAAAAGTATTTACACCAAATAGGGTGTTACGGACGAAGACACTCTCGTGAGCACTTAACCCTATCGGGATTTGGAATGCATCTGTTATGCATGTGTTATGGTGTGACCAGACTTTCTTGGAAAACTATTTCCGTTGAGGAACAGGCGTGTCCCCCACTACTTATAAACTCGATTTTCGGGTTATAAAGGCCGATTTCCACTACCCATCTAGCCGGCAGCAGACTAGCTATCGTCCAAACTTTCTCCAATGCTTTTTAAATGGTGGCATTCACATCCCAGCCAGTTGCAACTGACGGTGGCTTGACGGCAGCTAGCCTGCCGCCGGCTAGACGGATAATGGAAATCGGCCTTAAAAAGGGACGTGTACACCTCATCAGCGGGTCATACTCATACTAGAAGTCTAATTAGTTAGATTGGGTTTTAAAGTCCCTTTCAAGCATTTTTAAAATGTAAGCTAAACTCTGTACAAGAGGCTCTCAGTGCGTGAAAACCGAGAACGTTGGAATTAGCTTTCGCGACTACCACTTACAATAACACTTGTAAAATCTTTACTTTTATTATTAAATATTGGGTTGTGCAAGACTGTGTTCGTTACAGGAACAACTCCCTACAATGATGACATCTGTAAATCTCTCAGCATCCCTACAGTACAATCTGAAATACGCATCCTTAGTTTAGTTCATGAAACGAGGATAGACATTGACACAAACATAATAGTAAAGAGCTGTTATAATACAGGTTCAAGATGTAGGCGGATCAAAAATATAGCGTTTCGTCTCGGGAATCGTCTACCAAGACTCGTCAGTGGGGCTGACGGTAGACGACCCCTACCCCAGACGCCTGGGTTGCTCCTCGGCGGAGCCCCTTAAGTAGCCAAAGGCTGCAATTATCGCTTGCGAGAAAACTCGCCACCTAGCGGCCGTTGCCAAAAACCCAAGCGACTGGGAGAAACGTCTCCACAGACCGCCTGTCCTATCAGATCTCCTACAGTTCGCCCATCCTGACCACCGTGACCGTCCTCGGTCACACACAAAAAGTGACACGCACAAAGCTTGAGGACGTCGCATCAGACAACAGAAGTATGACCCTCCTCGGTCACATACACACAAAAAAGTGACACGCACCAATGCTCGAGGACGTCATATCAGGACAACGAGCGACCGGGGCCTTTATCCCACTTCTGAATCTGTAGGCGGATCAAAAATATAGCGTTTCGTCTCGAGGAATCGTCTACCAAGACTCGTCAGTGGGGCTGACGGTAGACGACCCCTACCCCAGACGCCTGGGTTGCTCCTCGGCGGAGCCCCTTAAGTAGCCAAAGGCTGCAGTTATCGCTTGTGAGAAAACTCGCCACCTAGCGGCCGTTACCAAAAACCCAAGCGACTGGGAGAAACGTCTCCACAGACCGTCTGTCCTATCAGATCTCCTACAGATTCTTGTGAGCATCGCGAAACAATATGCGTCCATACCAAGCGAGGAACGAAATGTGAGGCACCTTTGATCTCGTTAAAAACCTGGCAATCGTTGGCTCGTCGCGCGGCAGCGTATACATTTCGCGAAGCAAACCTCGCGAGTCTGCCTCGCAAACCAGCCTCCCAGAGTCTGTACATAGCTTGACGATCGTTAGTTTTTTGACGAGATCAAACGTGCCTCGCTTGCTTGATGGTTTGCTTGAAGTAGCACGCAGGCAGATCTCAACTTCTCGAGGCTGCCGTAAAGTCGATACACGGCTTAGGAATGACGGACGTTCTTCGTGAATCGCCAGCGACAAGAATTTGGCAGGAGAGAGGGCTGTGGCTTGACCCACCATGGCGGAGATTGGGCACAAAATGCGAGGTCACTGCCTCTGATCGAATTGAAGATTAGGCCCGTTCAGTTGGAGACAAGTAAGACTTGTGGCGCGAGAGCCTTTACATAACACATTGACTGACCGAATTTTTTATTACTGGTACAATATCGTAACAAAGTACATTTGTTTAACAATATAAATATTCGCATGTTGACAGTCTGTACAGTAAGGCTAGGAATGATAAAAATTATAGTAATTAATGATAGCAATTAAATAATGTGCAGCTAAATAATAACAATAGTTTCTGTCATTTCCAAGCACCAAAAGTGTTTGCTTTAGTCGAACGATTAACATGGTTACGGTTTTTAATTCTAATGTTATCTACACAAATAAGTAATTAGGTATATCACTCTTTAACAGAATATATTTCTTCGGATAACATGGAAAAACGTGAACGCAAAACCAAGGAAATAGAATTCGTGTTCGAAATTCCAAAACAAGAGGAACAAAATTTTCTCGACGAAAGTCATCATGATTGTCAATGATTTTGCTTTGTCTGTTTCGTCACCGCGGTTCGAAGTGTCGTGAATTCGTTCCAGGAGGACAAGATTAGATACGTTACACTCATGTGTATGAAACGCTCACGCCGAAGAAGAAGCCGATTTATGGAAAGCAATGCGGTTGCATCACACAAATGGAAAGTTGTGATCAGTGCTACTAATTGAATTAGTCTTTTGGCAGTAAATCGGAATATTATACAAAACATATATTATTATTGTTGTTGTTATAGATGGATCATGCAACACTTATGTACGAAAATAAAAAGTACTGATAAAGAAATTAATGTTCTTGAATGGAGCTCGTTGGTTCAGACATTATTTCATATAACCATTACTCGAAAATCTGCAATTTTATCGTTCAAGTGGCACCATACTGGTTACTTTTTCGCAGGTAAACCAGGCTTGGAAATTAACTGCTCTTTTCAGCTGATTTTCAAAAGCAACGCCCTCATTCCACTATATGAACCGCTTGTAGAGCATTAGAGCGACACATCATATCAATAGTTTCAACATCACCCATTTTCTTCAAAAATAAACAATTTGAAATTAGAACCGGTAGTAGTTAATTAGTAAGCTATTGTTAACTATCAACTTGGAGAAACTGAAACTTCACTTCTAAAAGCGACATTTAGTATTATTTTCCGTGTCTCAAACGGCCAAGCACGCTTCAGTATGCGAAAAAATCCAGGTTTCCTGATTTTCATTAACATTTACATTTTAACGTAATTTGTCACATATTATGCGGCACAAAATATTATTATGCGATTCAATGGAATAAGTCTACAGGGTATACACTGACAAAAAAAAATGCATCGATAATAGTAGCCCATGGGTGATGTAGAAACCTATTGATACGTGTGTCGCCCTAATGGACCACATAATTCATATGGTATACCTAACCCAGGCCTGAGATGCGTCGAACATTACAGTAGTCGCGAAGGCCAAGACGCGCGGCGGGAGAAAAAAGGCGTTGCTTCTGAAAATCGGCCGAAAAAGAGCAGTTAATTTCCAAGCCTGTTTTAAACTGCTAATTTATAGGAAAGTTTTAAGTGCATCCAGCGGAATCTAAAGTCTATAGATGTTATTATGTATCGAATATTTGACTCTAAAAATACCGAAAAATTGATTCAAAAATTGCTGGTTGATAGCGTGGTCGTATCAACGTTCACACTTTCACGGTTATCATCGATGGCATTCGTCACTGTCACATGAGTAATTAGCAGATTTCTGAGAAACATAGTGATACGCTTCTGGCCGGTGATATTTTGCATAGTCCATGCCGAACGCAACTGTGCAAACACAGGTACAACGTCTTTGATAACCAAGCGTCTGCTCTTATCGTCGTGCGATCTCGCGCGTCATCAATAAGATTTACAATGAGTTGCGACAAACATCGATTCTGTTTCTAAAAACCGTTTAGTCTTCGTTCCCTCGAACATCTTGATTTGACATCGATCTTTCGCTGCGATCTAACACGGTTCATTTATGAACATCTGGAAGTTTATTAACAAGTTTGTATCTCTATGTGGTTAATATAGATTAACATTCTAACAAATTGTTACCATAGTTGACTAGTAAAATGGTTTTAAAAATCATAAAAGATATGTCCCAGAGTGGAAAATTTTTCCTAACTTTAGTAATTTTCATTGGTTCATATTTCTCGTGGCTATATTGCGTATACATATATGTTGTTAACAATTTTTGCGTTCATGTTTCATATGTGTATGCATATCGCTGAACATGACAAAAACAGGGTTTTGGTTTGAAGCGAACATATCGGTTCTCAAAGTATCAATATAAACGGGCACAAACGTTTACTAGATGTATACAATACTGTGAAACCAAAGACGTGTTTAGATAAGAATCGTAACAAAAAGGAGCAATGATAATGTAAGAAGAGGACATTAATGTGTTTTATTAATATTAATAAAGAATATGTGGAAGTCGACCGATTGAAGTAATTGAAGTCATTATTTTTTCAGAATATAAACGTTTTGTTATCCGGGACAAGATATACACAGTTCCAGCACGTAGCTTTCCGATCATGCCATCTCTTAGCATTGATAACCTCGTGACATTCAAAACGGAAATTCCATTTTTCACTACAAACAGATTTTTTAAATCTTTTTATGCAAACCTAAAACCTGATGGATGTATTTCCATCGGCATATTGAACCGAGTATACATACGTGCATAGCTCACAGTCCTACAATCTGTAGACTGGAGACTATTCAGACAATCAATCTCACAATTTCTGTTCACTTTATCGTCACATAATTCCATGAAAACGAGGAGTTTGAAGTAACCTCGATACTGCGAGTGTTTAATTATCTTGTCGACAAGTGTCACTAGGTTTCTTGATAAGCTTCCGGTAACAAACATATGTCGGCATCGTTCCATTTCCAATATTGGTTGCAAGCTTATCGCTATCTCGAAGACGACTGGTGATCTCTTTTGTGAATTCTTTTTCATCAATTTTCCGTGATTTGCACGGGGACTGAGCATCGTTTCATTCATTCCTTGTAATTTCATCGTTCGTGGGTTTTATAATTGTCTCCAGGATCTACGATTAACATCTCGATGATGAGAACGCGGCTATTGATGTCAAGACCTCGAATTCTTTATCCGGACTGTACGCTCTTGTCTTGTGCGTAGTAAGCGGAGTGCTATTAGCGACCACACATCAGACCAATCGTTGTGCGCGACGAAAGGGGCACGACCAGTTCTCTACTCGCGTCGCAATTCCACCGATTCGAGTGTAGAAGCGAGTGTATTTCCGCGCGTGCACGCACACTATCGTGCCGTGGGCCCATGTGTGCGGAGACTGTCTCACGAGTAATTACATATACACGCTTGTCACTGATCGCGCTCGCCAGCTTGGGGTCAAAGTCAATCGCCGCGCAACGGGCAAAGAAGACGATTCGTTCGAAGACGTATGTACGTAAAGTAGACTCCCGATTATCCGGCCCCACTTTAATCGATCTCCGCTTTAGCCAGCCACATTATTTTATATGAAATATACAGAGAACTAAGCAAAATTTAATCAAAGAATCAGAAAAAGATTATCGATTTTTTTGTAAAAAATAATAGTGCACTGTCTTTTATATATATGTATATATATATAATGAACATTATAGATATACTTACATGTTAATTTTTGTCAGTAACTATCTAAAAATAATAAGTGATACATGATGTCGGATTTACCGGCCAATCGTTTCACGGACCGGAGGTCCCATAGGGGCCGTTTAGGCGGGAGTCTACTATATGTATTTGTAGTTGGATCTTTGGTACCAAAGGCTAGATTTGAAGAATTCTTTGGAATTTCATTATCCATTTCTTTACTATGTACAAAAATAGTTTATATATGATTTAATGTTGATATGAGTTAATAGATAATAGAAGTATATAGTAGGTTGATGCAAACGTTGAGACGTCCTAATAACGTATTTAGTGGACGTTTGGATACACATTTTTTCTTTTTACATACATACACAATGTCCTGCAAAATCTTGAGGTAACATGGCAAATTGAATTTGCGTAGTTTCGTAAAACACGTTTACAGTAGCAATAGATTTGTTGGAAAGTGAATCGTAGAGGAGGTCTGAAGATCAAGGTCGTTCTCTTTTTGTTATGGAATAACCTATTTCTTATAGTAGAATCTTGTATAGACATATATTCTGAGAAAATGACGTATGAAATATGTGCATTAAAACCAGTAGTTTACGAGATATTCAAACTGTATGTAGGTAGGACACAGTTTAATCGATTGTGGGCAGGATACAGTGAAATAAATTCAAAGAGGATAAGATCTATGTAAGGATTCTATACATCATTTAGCTTCCTCACTGTGATCATACATTCATTTGTGAGAAAATTATCGGCATTAATGCATAGGCTTTTTTATTTCTTTTGGTAATAATACGTGTATTGATATTAATATCCTTCCAATTTCTATGATGAATAAGATGAATAAAACTCCTCATGTTATTATTGTAAATAATCGGAGAATGTGTAACATTGTTTCAGAAAGGTGGTCCTGTAAAAATATTTTTTTGTCGAACGTATGCGTGACGCACTAGACAATCAAATTACAATAAATTTTATATAAATATTAATTTTTCACTACGATGTTCATGCAGATCAATAGTTCACAATGTTCTTCATCGAATATTTGCACTAAATGAATTTCAGATTTCAACGAGCTACAGACAGCTCCATTGCCTGTCCTTGCAATACATACAACGCTTACGCAAGACGCGCGCACATGTGTGCGGTCATAACAAAACCGGAGACGATTTGCACGCGATCAGATCGCTTCCGCGTTTTACACGTCCAACCATATTTTTTTTTCACGTTCCTGATCAGTCCCGTCGAATACCGGTACCTGCGCGACCCGGTTATGGCCATTTTCCGCAATCGGAGAAACGTGATCGCCTTCGGTCGCCATGATTTTTCATTCATTATATCTCCGCGTGGTCTCTGCGTGATGACCGTGGCGAAGTCTTTTATCGGAGAGGAAGGCTTTATTCGATGCTCACAAAGCGAGCGTGTAAGAGTGTGTGGTATTCTTGTAACGACAAGAAAGACACAAACGGCCGCGAAAACGTAGCCACGTGATTATGCGCAACAGTATGTATTGTATGCTTATCCATGATCACAGCTTCACATTTCACGCATAATTGTACGTGAAACGAATATGTAGTCGAGTCAAATTAAATAGAAATATAGGCAATCGGCGGAATAATTCCCATCAAGCTGCATTTTGGTATAGACTTTTATTTGGTTGTTTTAAACAATATATCAAAAATATACAATATATTAAAGTTTTACAGAGAGTCAAGGATAAAAAAAACACAGTGTTTCGCAAATATATCGTTATTTGTCAGTTCTACGGCAAAAGTAGTTATTATTAAATTTGTAGTTTCGGAAATTCTTTAGAAAAAAGGTTCTTTGAGTTTTTTTCGTAGGAGTAACCATTTTCAGGTATGACTAGGTAGGCTCCACTGTCAATAGATACATTCGGATAATATTGTTTTGCCAAATCCACGGGACCTAATAAGGCGGTAAAATTATTTAACCTTCCTCCAACATTAAGTGTTGCTAACCAACATTTATATCGGGTGTACTACCAAGTGCAATAATGGCTAGGGAACACGCTTAATTCGGAATACTATGAGATGGATAATGAGGAATGAAATGTTGGAGCCGATTCCAACTTTATTACCACCTGCTTCAGACATTCTGCTGAATGCAATTTTTTGCAATTGCTCCAATAACTGTAGACTAAATTGTGGTTGTAGAAAAAGTGGCTTGCACTGTTCAGCAGTCTGTGGCAATTGTCATGACCAGTCTTGTTTCAATGTACACGATATAACTGAAGAAAACAATATGGACAATTCTGAAGATGTAGATCCTACCAATTTTTTAACAGAAACCATGCTAATTGTAAAGACTCACGCAGAAGTAATCGATATCGAGTCAACTGAATATCTTGAAGAGGAGAATGAAAGGTAATTTTCATATTTTTAATACAAAAATATCGTGGATTGGCCTACTGGGGATACCACGTTTAAAAAAAACGCGATCAGTACTTTATCTCCGAGGTGGTGCCGAAAGGAGTGCATTATTTCTTAGAAGTATAGAGGTTGCAACTTTGTAAGCCGTCATACCTGAAAATGCTTCCTCCTACGAAAAAAACTTAGAGAACCTTTTGTCTAGAGAATTTCCGAAACTACAAACTTGTTCATAACTATTTTTGTTTTAGAACAGAATAACAACGAGATATTTTCGAAAAACTGTTTTTTGTTATCATTGACCCTCTGTAAAACTGTAAGCAAGGGTCGCATCAATGGGAACTTTTGACATATTGTTTAAAACAACCAAATAAAGGTGCATATCAAAATGCAGCTTGATGGGAATTATTCCGCAGAACAATCCTAATTTGACTGGATTATACGGTCGAGTTCTGATGGATGTTCCAAATGGCCCTGTTAGCGACACCTTTCGCAGACAGCGAACCTAGCTTGTTAGATCTGGGTGAGGTGTGAATTAAGCCTGACAGATTGGTATTGACAAACTTATCTTGCCAATGATCTTTTTATCGAAAGAAGAGGCTTCAGGAAGGCAGTGGCTTAGTTTGCAGTGTTGCCGAGTTCGTGACACGTCTACAGCGTCTTAGCCAATAATATTCGACTGCCTGCACGTGCACGCATACGTATCACCTGTCTTCATCGCATATACATATGTACATAATATATCGCTAAGCTCTTCACAAAGGCCCAACCTACGATGTGCGTGAAGTTAGTCCCCATTTTGTGAAAAAATAAAAAATGATTGTTGTACTAGCTGGTACTAGTTTTGTACCGCGTTGTACCGTTAAGCGTTTTCTCAAATTCGAAACCATTTTCGAAAAGAATGGAATAACCAATTTCAAAGATAGCCCCCATGTTTGTACAAAAATCGCTTTTCTCTACTGTACTGTATCGTACTAGTTGTACCGACCATTGTACCGTTGAGTATTGCCTAAAATTCCAGACCGTTTTCGAAAAAACTAGGAAAAACCAATTGGGAAGTTAACCTTTACTGAAGTTTTTTGTTTACAAAATGACAAAATCCACCAGTGTTCAAAGTCTCAACTAAATCGGTGGCCAGAAATTCTTGCACTTGCCTTGTTAGTTGTTGATTCGAATCGGGAGATCTAGCTTGCTTAAGCCTGGCTTCTAAATGATGTTAGGGTCACAGCCACGATGACCCTCGCGTCGCCCGCGGGGCAACCGGGCCGAGGGGGTGGTACTGGGGGTACCACCTCCTTTCGCGGTCGGCCCACGAGAGGACAGCGTCGAGAGGCGACCCCTCGGCGCTGTAAGTAGGAGGTGGAGGGATGGCACGTGCAGCCGTCCCGGGGGGGTGGGGGGGGGGAGCGGTTGCTTCCCTTTTTTTTAGCGTGGTGAAATCCAGCATTAGCGATCTCCGCCCCCAGCGGGGGCGGTGCACCTTCTCAAGATTTTCCCCCCGTAAATAAAAAAATGGCTTCTAAATGATGTAAGTCAGTGGATACTATTCCGCAGCAAAAAAGCAATTGCGGTGGTTTGCATCAACAGAAAGTATCTTGTATAGCATTATTTGACAGAGTCCCGAGAATGTGGTTATATTTGTTCGACTGTTAAATATATATATATATATATATATATATATATATATATATATATATATATAAGCCCGTTCGAGAAATGCAACATACATAAAAATATACAGTAGTCATTAGGAGAGTCAACGGCGAGTTACGTCAAGAGTGCGGTTACGCTCCGTATCCGATATATTACATCACCGAATGTCTATCTATATGGGCACATTCAACAAGTGGAGTGTTTAACCCAAAACTACTCGCATTCAGAAAACCACACAAATGCATGGGGTTTCAGGATACCCTAATTTAGTATTAAATTTTTGTTCACATTCCTTTAATAATAAGAAAATAAAACGGTGGCCATTGATTAAGTATTTTATTATTACTAAAATTCGTACGAAAACAGCTCGACATTAAATTTAAACATAAAAAATTATGAAATAAAAGACAATTCCTCTAAAGTAATCGTACTTTGGCATATGACGAAATCAATTGTTAAAAAAGTAATTGTTAGGCAATTATTTACAGAAGGGCACTCCCCTCCGATTTCAATGATCTTAAAATATGTTGTCAAAGTTATCATTCTGAATAATTTTTCCGTATACATATTACCGACGCTCGGTTTTAGTTTCCCAGTTGTACGGAAAACATATTCTAAAATTTGTTTCTTTGATTTTAAGAATTCTACATCGAACACTTATTGACAACATTTTTGCGAATACTATCTCGGAAACTAGGGCAAAGTGACGGTAACATGTATAGAAAAAAGTTGTTGAGACAACATATTTCAAGGTCATTGAAATCGGTGAGGAAGTCAAACTTCTATATAATTACCGAAAATTATATTTTATCACTTATATTTTACACTGGCCGACAAAAACACACATCATTCAGCAGACCGTTAGAAATCGTTGAATAATACTTTCGTTCCGGCGTTTCTATTCCTTTTTTGGGGTGCGAAATATTATTTTGTACTTTCTGAATAAAGAAAAAGGTCGTTAGGCCTGATTTATGGCACCCTCTACGTTATTAGCGTTGTTTAATTCATTTCCGGCCGTTTGAAAATGTATGGATCTAATTAAACAATAGTCCTAGAATGGAGTATCATGCGGTCACTGGCACCAGGTCTACTCGACGGAAGATACATTTTCACTAAGAACGGCAAGTTTTTCAATTCAAGTTTCTATATCCAGTAAAAGAGTATGTAAATTTTAGAAATCGAATAGACTTAATTGAACTCGTGCTGTATCTGTTATATACTAAAATATAAACCGAAATTCCAAAAGCGTCCCGCTGGAAAATTGATTTTAGACGTGGTTCGTGTCTCGCAGAAAATATTATGTGTTTCTTTATTACATTTATAACATATGTTTTAAATTTGTAACGAAATGAGACCGTATAGTATGTATTTTTGAATAGTTTAAACCACAATATACATGAAAGTCTCTCGAATCTCGTCTTTATGTTATTCTTAACAATGTAACTATCCTCCTCTATATCCTTAACAATAACATTACATATTGTCATTAGGTTAGAAATTAAAGAAATATGTAATGAATGTAAGAAAAAAAGCTTAGTATTGTCTACGGCAGCGGTGGGCAAAGTTAGCTCCTGGGAGCTAAAACTTGTCCCCACCACCGTCCACCGTTACCATGGAGTGACAGGGACAAGAGTCTGGGCTTCTTTGTTTCTACGAAGACGGTGCGAAAGAAAAGTTGGAAGGGGAAACAGGCGCGTGAGGTGCCCCTACGCTGCCCAGTGCTGGTCTACGGGGTCGAACCACGCTCAAAATAATTTCACCGCATTTCGAGACGTTCGGCCGCTTCACCAACGAAGCTTTTGAAAATTCGGTAAATATTTTACTATACAGAGTGGGCCAATAACTATTACCACCTGAGATATCTTCGAAACTACAAAGTTCACAGAAACATTTGTTTAACCAGAATTACACAATACGAATACGATTGCACTAATAGTTTTTTTTCAGGTGGAGGAACTTTGGACATTTCAAGGTCACCTGCATTTTTTAAATGGATCGGTATAATTTTGTTTCCATAGCATGATAGAGGAGTTTAAAACGAGTTCAATGACCTATAGTAGGTATTCGAAATGATAACCATCACTATCAATGCAACACTGGATTATTTTTATGACTCATTGACGTGCATGTCTTAAACAGTGTTTATTTTCAATGAAGTAAACCGTAGACGTTACCGCTTTTTTCAACTTTTTATGACCTTCGATGACCTTATATAGGTCGTTGAACTTGTTTTAAGCTCCTCTATTATTCTACGAAAACAAAAACATACCGATCCATTTAAAAAGATGGAGGTGAGCTTGAAATATCCAAAGTACCTCCACCTGCAAAAAAACTATTAGCGCCATCGGACGGCTCTCTTCGTACTGTGCAATTTTGGCTAAACAAATATTTCTGTGAACCTTATAGTTTTGAAGATATCTGAAGTGGTAATAGTTATTGCCCCACCCAGTATACTTATATACTATATGTATAATAAGACCATAGACGAACATTGCAGAAGTAATAAATACTTGTTCCAAAGAGCATAATTAAAAGCGTGGTGTGAAATAGATCAAAACAGAATTAATAAATTGGCAGTAAGAATGACGAAAAGACTATAGAAAGTCTCTATTTTTAAATTTTAAAATCTCTATTTTAAAATTCTTCTATCATTTTATATTTCGTTCATTTCTTACATTACCTTCTGTCAACATACTTTTCGCACAAGATTAATACAAATTACTTGTTGTTACAAATTACATCTTGTATAATTGATCATGAAATATATATTTTGTGTTACATACTGTTAATCAACATCTGTCAATTATTTACTACATTCAACCTGAATTTTTTTATTTAATAGCGAAAACCTGCATTTGTATGTGCCCATACTAGCAAAAGGGTTAACCATAGGCCCGCTGGCCTTTTTTCGGGCAGAAGGAAAATTGAACAATGGAGCAGTGACAAAGAGTTACATTCTGCGATTCAAGTAGAGATTTCCCGATGGAAGACGATTTAGAGATCTGCAACAAGATATTCGGAGTACACATTTTCTGGAAGACGAGGATTTCGAGGGAGTTCTTTAATTGTGTGGCCAGGCAGAAGTTTGACAGCACGAGAGAACTTAATCTTCATGCAGAACGGATCTCCTACGGGTAATTCCATGCCAAGCGGATTACTTTTGTACACGATTTCTGGAATTTTGTTCAAACTGCAATTTATTATAGTCCATGTGAAAGCCCTTGTAAAAGGAATTAGGACACAAGAAAATAGTAAAAATGCTTATTCTGGGAACACCAATAATCTCATTTCGTCAACTACATTACTGTAGGACTTAATTATTAACGTTCATAGTACAAAGGACATCGGGTTTTCCAAAACTACCGGAAGGCATGCTTATTACCTAAGTGGCTGCACGCCACGACCTTTGTCGGCCTGCTCCTACCACAATTTCAGTGTCCGCGAATTAAAAAAAAAGGAATTTTGAAGAGGAAAGCTCACAGAATGCGGATATATTACTTTCAAATTTTTCAGATGTAATCTAGTGGTCAAATTTGCAAAACAATAATAATTTCAATATTACGTATAAAATAAAAAATTAGTTCAAAAGAATGATCGTTACGATTAATATGAAAAAGAATCAAGTTCGCATCTTTTAATAGTTGCGGAGATAAAATTTCTATTGTGAAAGTAGTTTTTGTAAAAATCATTCAAAACGGTCAACTTTGAAGGTTTGTATTTTTTAAACAATTTCAAAACCAGCGAAATATTACTTACCCCCTCGACTATTTTCATGTGGACTATAACATATTTTAATTTGAGCCAAATCCCAGACATCGTGTAGAAAAGTGATCCGCTTGATGTGAAATGACCCCTACAGTTCACAAACATGTATACAAGAAATTCTCCGGGATTATGTTGTACCTTTCACGTTTCTTTTATGACGAATAAGTTCAATCTCCTGCAGGACAATGCCTGTCCTCATCTAGCCAGGTAGGTATAAGTAACCCAAAATATTTACACGAGGTGGAAATCCAGCTATGGAGTGGCAGCTAGTAGTTGTAGGTATACAGTCCAGAGTTGAACCCCACCGAACATTTGTAGGATGTTTTAGAAATAATGGTTCAACATCGCGTTTCTGTGACATTAGAACAATTGTAAGTGATGCTATTACAAAAATAAGAGCGCATCACTTGAAGAAAAAGTTGCAGTTGTAATAACAAACATGGCTCACAGGATACAAGCAATAATTCAAGCCGGCGAAGGTAACACTCACTTTTGAAGTAACTGATATGTAATTGTAAAAAAGTTTTTTTGTGTTAGAAGACTTTTAAACAAATAATCTTGCGTTGCCGTGAAGTCTTTGAAAATGGAGCATATTGTAACTTGTAATACGCCGAAGAAAATTAAGTCTAGCGACAGTCGAACGCCTGCGCTTGCCGCCTTTGAGTACCACTGCCAGCGTCGCACGCTTTACAAAACTATTTCGCTCCTGTACTGAACACAAAACGTGTCTCACCATTTCTGTTAATACTTTCCAGAAGAAAAATGTTTACTGTATCTGCTGACGCAGTCAGATCATGTCCTGCACCTTTATTTTTTTAAATAAATTAAAAAATATCTGTAAAAATTGGTGCATTTCCGGTGTCGTTGATCGTTGTTTAAACATGTTTAAATGTTCATAATGCGATAACAACATATACCATTTTATTCGGGAGAGTTTACAGAATAATTTGACGCCACAATCAACTGAATAACTATTAATGTTTGAACACAGGAAATGTTCAAAGTTGAAAATTTGCATTTTTTGTAAAAATTAAATTTCTCGGAAACTGAGAGTGATGACAAAAAACTGTTTACGGATTCGTATTCAGCACAAAAAAATCTATAAGAATCAGTTTAATTGTTCTTTGGAGCAAAAATCATGTTGACCGGTGTTATCATAAACAGTGCCTCAAAATTATATATAATATATTTGTATATATAATTATACATATAATTTTGAGATACTATTATGCACTATTATTTAATATTATACAGACGCCTCATCAGGGAAGTATATAATTTTCTTAATATTTCCCGGGAATATATCTTTGAGGTGTTTCACTAATCGTTTTTGAAAAAATGTAACCTACAACTGCATTATGTTCTAAATTTTCAGAAATTACTACGAAGTTATAATTATTTTCCTTAGCACATACAATTTAAGGATGAAGTGTGACTTATTTATTATTCCAATGATAATGTTGCACCATATCTTGTACGACAGAAAAATCGCTGATTATAATAGATACTCAGTTTTTTTATTAGCTTCTTTTTTAAAGCATCTGGAGACGTCCGGCGAGATTTTCTGTAGTGATTCAAGTTTTTCGATAAGTTAAGTTTGCATATTTTATAAGTTATTTTCAGTCAAAAATAAATTTCTATTTTGTACAACTATATTTTATCTTTATTTCTTGATTACAGTTACAGTCTATAATTTACAGAAGTTTCTGTCTTGGGATATCGTAGTAACAGATGATATCGTACTTAGTATAAGAAATAGTTGGAAGTGTCCGAATTTCAAGTGGAAATGTCCGGGGTTTTAATGCTTGCTGGTCCTAGATTAATGATTTTACGGATGGCAGCCCTATTTCCGAAGAACAGAAACCATGAGTAGAGATGTTGCATTTACAAGGAAAGGACCTCAACTGTACCACTTCGATTTTATCGATCTTTGGTAAGATAATAGAATACGCATTTCTAACAATATTTGTGAAATATTAGCCGTAGGTACTTGATAGTTTTGAAAGTATAATTAATTTAAGTTTCATACCTTGTCATATGTACATACATGTATGTAATATGAATATAGATGTCTGTTTTTGACATCCAATAAATAATTAATTACTACAATAAAATTAATTATTTTGTACAATAATATCGCAAACAGACACCTTAATTACCATAAGAAATATGTATTCTATCATCCTACAGAAGATCAATAAAATCGAAGTGCTACAGTTGGGCTTCTTCCTTTGTTAGTTAGTGCTAGCTTATTGTATATACATATATGTATATATCAGTACAGACGAAAAATAAGTACAAGAAGCGTTGATGGATAACGAATATATACACTACTAGCTGCAATTAAATATTTCTGACAAAATTAAATGCTCAAATATGAAGCAATCAATTGAAAAACTTCACACGTATCACAACAGAAGAGTTTTTTGGGTTTGTTAAATTATATCAAGGGCAACATTGCAATACAATATACTGTCTTCAGAAAATGTATTACACCTGAAGATAGATTGGGCTTTACTTTATGATTTCATGCAACCGGGGATCCTTACAGTAATTTGCAATACCTTTTTAGACTATCGAAATAAGCTGTTTAAAAAATTCAAAGTCATAGTCATAGTTGACAGTTTAACTTATTATATAAAAGTTAGCCATTAAAAGTAGTTATTTATTTATCTGTGGGATTCGAAGTTGCGGAACTAAGTACAACCTTTTAAAATCTAATAAGAGTTATTTGATTTTAAATTTTTATTTAATTTTATTCTGCTACACGTTATGAACTTACACAATTATTCCAAGTTGCTCCTTTGTCAGAATAGAGCTATACAGGATGTTTCCAGTAATTGAGTCGGGTTTACAACTCTGTTCTAAGTGAAGTTAGAAAGAAATCATACAGAAAAATGTTGCATTGCTTAACACATTGTCGGCGGAAGACGTGAATCGGCGTTTTTCATTTGACAAACATTGAAGACGGAAAACGCAAATCGACGTCTTCCATTTCTCAAGCACAGAAGACGGTAAACACGAATCTTCTTTATTTAGTTTTCACTCACTGTTTTCAGACATTGAAGACGCGAGGCATCAAATCATATCTTGTGTGTGCAACACTAATTTTTAATAAAAAAATTTCGTTTAATAAAAAATTAACATTGCTTTGAATAGGTGCATTTATATTTCACAAGTATACCGAAAATATGCGGATAATGATGCTTGTGATTCGTTTTGCAGTATAGACACACTATTAACACTGTTAACACGCACTGTCATACTACATACTATACAATTTTCTTCACAAATACACTGGTGCAGTTGCGAAGTAAAATTACACTTTTTTTTAAAATGGAACTCTACAATTTGTTTCCATAACTTCATTTCCCCTGTCATTTTACCTATAAAAGGTACATGGTTTGGCTATTAGAAACTAGACACTTTTTGAGATACATTATTTTACTTTTTTTCAAAATTCGCTGTTATGTGAAATACTACGTTAAATTGAAATCAATACGTCGTTATTATGTTTAGTAAGTTGCCATCGTGTTTAAAATAAAGAAATGGAAAAGGAATGACGTGAAAGGAACTACAAAAGTAGCAAGGGTTCTTTTCACTTATTGTTAGTGACTATGTAACTGACTTATCCCGATGTCTAGGCAGTTTCCGCAGCTTACGTCATAACTGGTTGGCATGTAACAGATCATCATTGAAGGGTCATTTTACGCGAAATCGGACATTTTTTGGAGTAACTTTTTGAATTTTGTTGAAACATGAACATGTTACAGTCTTTAATGCTATATAAACATATCTCGAAGAAGTATTTTGGAGTAACTTTTTGAATTTTGTTGAAACTTGAACATGTTACAGTCTTTAATGCTATATAAACATATCTCGAAGAATTTCTAAAAATTTTAAACTTTGTTGATTTCACAGCTGTTTCAAATATACTTTCAATCTTTTTTCAATAAATTATAACTGTTGAACTAATAAACAGATCAAAATGAACTTTCAGGCTGCTTACAGTCGAGACATAAGACAACCTAATAAAAATTAATTTAGTTAACACAAACTTTATCTATTTATTTTGCAGTTGTTTCAAATAAATGCAATTTTATAATAGCGGAGGATTCTTGACAAATTTGAAAAATTCAGGATATAGTCCTACTGGTCCTCTTTATGGATATATTATAAAAAATATGACCACTTCAAAATTGGCCATATGAAAATTAATTAAAGTTAACGCAGTTAATACCACAGACGAGATATAAGAATAGACCTAACATCTTATGGGAGTTAGTGTCCCACGAAAATCACGCTGGTTCGAGCGCACCTCTCCATAAAAGTTTCCACACACACCCGTGATTGCATATAGCAATACATACATACATTATTGCCTCGGTTTCGCTAGCAAGGAATGTAATACTGATATGATACGTGGGCTTCTGACGCCCCCGAAACATGGGACAGAAAATTACATTGCATGTTAGGTCTATTCTTATATCTCGTCTGTGCTAATACCACATGGCTCAGCCGGTCAAGCCGGTGCGCTGTGATGGAGCACTAACTTCAATTAATTTTCATATGACCAATTTGGAAGTGACTATATCTTTTTAAATTTGCCCGTAAAGAGGACAAACAGGACTATGTTCTGATTTTTTACCAAATCTGTCGATAGTGCTTCGCTAATATAAAATTGTATTTCTTCAAAGCAATTGCAAAATAAATAGGTAAAAAATATTTTTTTTAACTGAAATAATTTTTATTAAGTTCTCTTGTGGCATCACTGTAAGCACCCAGAAAGCTCATTTTGGTGAGTGTATTAGTTCAACAGTTATAATTTATCAAAAAAAGGTTGACTCTATATTCCAAACAGCTGTAGAATCAACGTTTTAAATGTTTATAAATCCTTCGAGATACGTTCATATAGCACTAAGGAGTATAACGTATTAAGTTTCAACAACATCCGAAACGTTACTCCAAAAAAGTGTCCGACTTCACCTGGAATGACCCATATGGAGAAACCCGTATGAATGTAATTTGTGATTGCAACTGAACTCATTCAATAATACTACTACATTTAATGTTAAACTACGTGTGCAGTCTCAAAAACTTTTTAAAAGCGGAGATGCAGAAACTTCTCGAGACCGCCAAGAATTGCAACATACAACGTCTGATTATTGTCAGGGAACAAAACGAATCTTATTCCATCACGCCCATAAATACAGATAACCCTCATTTTTTCACATATTGAACATACAGACAGCGAAAGCATGGTAAAAGAAAGATATCGCTTTATGGTCGTCAGAAATGTGATATTGGTCAATGCAGAATTAATTATTTTAAATGGTACCATACTAAAATAACTGAGACCATTAAAATAGTGTTGGAAACTTTTTGGAGTCAAGCGATCCTCCGTCGTTGAGGAGTTCACCATTCACATCTACAACACGCATTCAACCTTGCATCCGATAGCGTGCTCAGTTTGACGTACCGCCAACGAACAAAACGGACCGAGATACTGGCCGAACGCTCGGTTCGTGCTCGGTTCGCCGTCCACACCAACGCACCTTCGCTTCATTGGCACTCGTCCAGCCCTCGTTCGGACCTCATTCGGGACCGCATGTTCAGATGAGTCACGTCTTAAGGCAGAGCTACACACATGCAACACCGAGTACGAACACGTGTAGCGCGGCGCGCAGTCAAATCCCATACACACTCGTGCAACGTGCAACCGAATTTCCATTTGAAATTCTCTGATGCGGCGTACTCGCCATATGTAGTGATGGGTAATTGAGCCGTTTGAGCCGAGACGAACTGGAGACGAAAAGCTCGAGCCGGCTGAAATCATCGTGCCAGCTTAAGAAACGCTGGCGACGAGGCGGCGATTTACCCTCAAAAGCAGGAACGGCGGGCCTCTGCGAGGCGAGATGTTATCTGATACCCTATAAGATAAGCCGCCAGCGACCGACGCTCGAGTTATAATGTAACACACAGAACGAATAACCCATGAATAAAAATTTAAACTTTTACTCCTTTCAGTGTACTTTCTTAAAAATGTTATGAATTGAAATGTAGGAGATTCTTCTGATGAAAATAAGTCCAAACCCGACATAAATCGGACTATTTTCAGTATTAATTATGTAGTTCGATTCGCAATAGTAAGGGAACAGGTGGGATAATTGATCCCAGTTCTGCTTTTTCGTTGAAGTAAAAGTAATTGTTTATTTTACTTATATCTCATCATTTGTATACAAATTCTTAGAATTCTTGTAGTATTCTAACTTGCAAGCATTCGATAATGAAAAAACTAATTTTAAGTATTCAACTTTGTGCCATTCGTGCATTGTTTTAGTATGCTGATATAGTATTAGATGTTTGAAACAACAGAACAACTAAATTATTTTGTTGCCGGTGATATCGTGTGAAAAGTGGCTGCAAACATCTTACATTTGATTGTGTACGTAATTATTTATTTATGTAATTATGCAATGCGATTTTTTATTTTAACCACAGTTAAATAAAGTATCGGGAATTATTCGTTAATAATGTTTTGAATTTTTTACCGTCATTAGAAGAGCACTCCGCTATCATTGAGGTACAGTTCAAAACATATTTTGTTGGATGGCTGCAAATGAACGAAAAATAGTGAGTCGCTTTCCGTGGAACACCCTGTATACTCCGAATATTTACGTACCTATTTTAGACAATGAGCAAAAGTTTTCAAACATTTGGTCGGCAGTCGTCCTGTCCATATGTTAAGACCGAGAAAGCAGCGGAAGCATAGGGAAATGCAGCGAAAATAATTTTTATTCGTACGTTATGTCGCGATACGAATTATGTTATTAAATATAGTCTGATTTGTGTCGGGTTTGGACTTATTTTCATCAGGAGAATCTCCTAAATTTATTCATAACATATTTAAAAAAATTACACTGAAAGGAGTAAAAGTTAAAATTTTTATTCGTGGGTGATTCGTTCTGTGTTTTACATTGTAACCCGAGCGTCGGTCAGCGATGGCTTATAGAGTATCAGATAACATCTCTACTCGCCGAGGCTTGACTGGGCAGAGCCTCGTCTCCGCTGACACGTCATAAACCTGTCATTCCGGCTCGTTCAAGCCGGCCAAGCCAAGCCGGAAAATCGTTGGCCTCGAGCCGGCTCGACTCGCTCGACTCGATTACCCATCACTAGCCACAAGCTCACGGTTTGCCACTGCTCGTTGGTAAATTAATACCGCTGGGCTCATTGGAAAGATGGTGTGATGGTGTGTAGTGATATGTGATTCAACTGACTTGACACAACTTAGTAACACAATTAGAGTTTAATATAAAGTTAACAATGTGATGTATGTGTATGTGTGTACTAAATGCATTAAAAAACACATTCATACCTATTTTTGTATATTTTCATTTGTACCAAACATCCAAAGTATTAATTCCTGTACGAGTAATTAGTACTGCGATATTAAAAAAGGAAGAATATTGATCTATTAATAGGAAATATTTTTAAATACGGGTAAAGTAAAGAGGTGAAATCATATATGTTTCATGTAAAATAAAGATTATATCGAAGGAAATTTAATCTGAATACATAAATGTGTTACAAATATTATTTACTCCTATGAAATTTATAAAGATTTTGCATATGCTTGCCGAGTAATTAATTGTCTAAAAACGAGTACATACATATACCAAGGATCGCATTATGAACGTGATACGGATCGAATCTCGAGTATCGGAAGAATTAGAACTCGTTCGAGCCCAGCCGACTTTTACCGATCTGACCCGAACGTGTCAGCCAGCCCGACATGATCAAGCTACCCGACGCGATCAAGCTACTCGAACATTCGTATGTGTCGGGTACGTGCTCGAACCCGCTCGACTTTTACCAACCCGACCCGACTGGTCGGGTACCCGTGATGTCGGGTACTTGCACACCCCTAGAGATCTGCATCGGGCGGGTTGAGCTCACCCGTCACCTGGCCGTTTCTTCTTCTCCCGGGCTGACCCGGCCTGAATAATGCTGTCGAAGCTGTTAAAAGTCAAAAACAAAAAAAGGAATAACTTTCATTTTGTTAATGTTGTTTAAATTTGTTTAATTTTCTTTAATTTTAATTCTGTTTACTTGAAATATATATTTCTACAAAACGTTTATAATATACCAAAATTAAATCCACTATGTTTGTTTTTAATGCACAATTTTCTAAACGTATAAAGATAAATGTTTAAAAGCTTTTACCAAATATATAACATATATATAATAATAGAATGCAATTTTTCCTTAGTGTTATTTATTTATTAATATTTTAGTCAATACATACATTAAGATTATGTCATTGAAATCAGTCCTATATTCTGTGATACTATTGTATAATAAAGAAGAATAATTACAATTTTTTATTAAATTTTTATATAAAAGATGTTATTGTGGTAGTGTTTTACTGTTCCATTGTATACATTACATATTTTGAAACAAAACATGTTACAAGTATTTTTGTTAGATCTTTATTTCAAACTGAATCAATTTCATGCATGTATCCATAATTGCTGGAATTTGATACAATGCACGCCACATTGTTCCCCCATGAAGTGAAATAAATCCGCGTCTTGCTATAGTAGCTGTCGAATAAAGTGTTAGTAAAGTCGCAGGTAAAGAGTAGCTAAAGACACGAGTGCCAACGGGTAACGGCGCGGGCACTAGTGGGAAGATCACATGCAACGGTAACTTCAGGCTGGCATGGGCGGCTAGATATATACAGTACCAGACAAATGATATTACATTAAATACTCAACGCCTGTCTTGTGTAATTGTGTTTTCTTAGGTCGACCACACTCGATATATGTTCTAAATGTCTTTCTCGAACAAATCGTTTACTTTGTTGAATATACCGTCTATTTGGAGATGTCCATAGATTGAGAAACTATGACTATGGATAATGACACTCAGTTTAAGCCGTCTGTAATACTTTGTTTTAAAATTTCTGGTGAAATTTTACCTCGTACCATCCAGGAATGGATCAAATCCTTATACATATGTATACATGTATAAAAGAAAATCTGTCTGTCCCTATGTTCGTTTATAACTCAAGAACTACTGGATCAATTTCGGTGTGGTTTGTTTCATCGTGTAGTGCAATTATATGAATGGTTTTAACCTATCAAATTTTTTCGATTTACCAACGGGGGAATTTGTAGGGTCAATATACTGAGCGTATTCGACGATTCCGGCGGGATCCCCCTTGGAACAATCGAGCGACAATGTAAACACGTGAGCTTTCCGTCCTTGAATCGACGATGAGCTGAGGCAGACAAAAAAGTTTACAATGCCGCGTATCGATGTGACAATACAAATGGAACTGTAAAACTTCTTTTATATTTGTTTCTTTATTAATGCACACTTTATTAACATTTTAGTGAGATTCTTCTAGTTAAAATGATATCAAACATCATGTAATTTTGATTATTTGTACATTAACAAATGTAATAATTAAAGAGACACTTGATTACGTAAATATGATCAAAATTATTTCATGTGTAGTATTAATTTAATCAGAAAAATCATTGATTTTCATCGTTGCGTTAGCATGTTCTCACGGGTCGTAGCTTTTTATATTTTTTTGGCCGCTTCAACTCTGACTACCTTTTTGTATTTCACTCGATGTCCTTTTATTCGATCGTTGTAATCATGATCAAAATATGTCAAAAATTTAGGATAAATCATTTAATCTATTAATTTCCATATTAATTCTACGGTTTCGTGTCAATTTTGTGAATATTTCAAGAATACACAATGTGAAATCAAATTTTAGGTTTCAATGTTATGTTGCTAATTCAGAACACCAAAGGTTAATGTAATTTTCTTAACGAGGAGAATGCTGTGTGCCTATTCTGTAATGTGAATTATTGCAAAGACAAAAGAGGACAAGAATGAGTGCAATGTTTCATGTATAGAATGCAGGTAACTACATTGTGCGTGTACTGGTTACGATTTCGAAACTTACACGTGTGACTACTGGAAGTAAATTTTCAGACATAAAATTGATATTTACCTAAGACGATTGTTCCTACACTGTGATTTTTGTTTGTTTTTGATCACAGTTTGTTTTTTTATTTGTATAAAATGAAAGTACATTGGAATACCACTATTCCCAATTACCTGCACCGTAACAAAATGGTTACTTTATGTAATTTTTCAATTACAGTAGAAGCTCGTTAATTGATCGCTAGGAATGCCCCTCGCTCACACGTATTTCTGACAGACGTGCCCGCTCGCCAGTCTGTCGCCCAGCAAGGAAGGAACGGAATATGTACGGCGTCGTGTTTATATAAGTACGAGATTATAGTGAAGCGACGAGGAGAACGGCGAGTAGCAGAGGAGAGCTGCGAGGTTAGTAGAGTGACGCGTTGCATGTTTATAGACGAGCGGAAACAAGCGAGAATCGAAATACTGTAGCGAGCCAGTGAATTTTTTTTCGAATTTTCAACCGTGCCCCACTATAGTAAAATTGCATTTCTTTAAAAGAGTTGCAAAATAAATGGTTAAAAGGTATTTTCTTTTAACTGAAATAATTTTTATTCGGTACTCTCATGTCTATACTGTAAGCACCTACAATACTCATTTCGATCGGTTGGTTAATTCAACAGTTACGATTCATCAAAAAAGAGTGACGAGATATTTCAAACAGCTGCAAAATCAACAATTTTTGAAATTTTGAAAAATCCTTCGAAATACGATTATATATCCTTAAGGACTAGAACATATCCGAGTTTGAACAAAATCGGAAATGCTAATCCAAAAAGTGTCCGACTTCGCCTGAAATTATCGGATATAATAAATAAAAAATGATATAATAAATACTAATAAACAATATGATGTAGAAAAACTGATTTGCGATGTTTCTCCTACAAATGAACGATCACCATTGACGAGTCCAGTCGCGTGCTCCCGACCGCGTCTGTCTACGCTAACAAAAACTTTTTTGTTTCGAACTGCACCGAGAAAATACGCCGTGTTCCGCGCAGCTTCCACGCCGTTCCATTATAAACACTTGCAATAGACTCTATTGGTTTGATTTTGCCGCGCGCTCATGTAGCCACTGTCTTCAGTTCCCGTCGTTTTACTATAATCTCAGCCTAACTCGCATATTTTTCATCGCAGAAATTGCGGTATATCTAATATTGTTTTAATAAAACGTTTCAATACTAATTCACTTTTTTGAATAAATTTTTTTGATTTCTCTAAAAGCCACCCTATACAGGGTGTCTCAACTAACTTGATCACCATGAAAAATTACTTTACGGTACACTTTATGAAAATTTTGAGGCGTGAAACTTAAATGGCGTCAAGAGGCACATCTTATATAAAGTTCATGCTTTTTTTATTTCAAGATCACCATCATTTTTTTAACGGATGACCTATTTTTTGTAAAATAAATCGATAGAGTATCAAATTCTGAGTAAACATGTGTCGAAATAGGCACAGGTTCGTCCACGACAACCTATCCTAGTGGCTCCCTGTGATGACATAGGCACAGGTTCGTCCACATAACAAAACTCAAAACCAAACTCGCCATTCCTCGGCTTTCGCAGCTGCTTAACCCTGGCTCGTAATAAACCAATGGAGATAAATTCCGGTGTGTGCATCCTTCACGAAAAAGACTAAGCGTCAGGAAGGCACTTCGTTTTCAACAACGAACAAGAATAGTTACAAAGTAAATCGGTTTTCCTGTACCTCAGCATAAATAAAAGACCACCCACAACACTGTGTGGTTATTTACGCGTGACTTAGATTTCTTCATGTGTTTTTCTATCATCAATAACAGCCGAGATACTCAGGTAGCCTGTTTCAAATGCATTACCCTGTATATATTTGAAGTAAAGACACTAATCTTTGTAGGACATTTTATTAACAATTATAGGAGTTCTAGATAGGTGCATTGGTCATGTCTCGAAAAACTGATCTAATCGAGCGCATTGATTGCGGCCGTTTTAGTCGTCTAAAAGAAATAAGCATCATTGCGTTTTATTCTCCACGAATATGGCTATCGCCCGATCTTGAATAAATGATCCAAAAAAAAAAACAGAATTACAGAGTTTTAGAAGTGAAAGTTCGATTTTTACTAATAAATTTGTACTTTTGTGTCTCGGAAAATCAGAAATCGAAGCGCGGACGTACCACTAAGAAATCGAAGCGCGGCCTGCACCAATAAGAAATCAAAGCGCGACCCGCAACAATAAGAAATCAAAGCGCGGCCGACACCAGTAGGAAGGTCAGAGAATCATTGCACGAGGTGACGCGAGGGATATAATAAAGGGCACAGTGCGTCGCGACCCAACTCTTCTCAATCATTTTTACGGTCAGTTAGTGACAGATTGTTTTTCAGTCACATCGCAATGCAGTCTCAGTCAATCAGATACAGTCTAATCACATTCACGTTCATAACTTATTTGTGTAAATAACAGTTAGCACCTATTGTACAAAGAACTATTGGGTGAATTATTTAATAAACTACATAAGTGAAACATATGCTTAATATTTAATTGGCGGGCAAAAGTAATTGGCAAAGTATATAAACTCAAGTGGGAATCAAAGAACGTCAATATTTAGTCATTTTAAGAAAACAGTCGCACATACCTAAAGTTCGATTAGATATACAGATTTAATTAACCTACTACACATACCTAAAGTTGAATTAGGTATACAGACTTAATTAATTTACTATACAGATATAATTAACCTAATGATAACATATTAAAACATCATTGAAATCATTCTAAGTTGGTATATCAAAAACTAGCCAACACATCTGCGTAACATCGACCAGTAACCATAGTGTAGTCTCAAATAAAGTCATCACTGTTACAGGTAATAATAAATTCCATAGATAGGTAACAACTATTAGGTATCATACGCTTTATAGCATTATTAGGTATAATAGTGCTAGATATTATTAAGCGAATAGTAATGATTATAATGACAGTATATTTTAAGACTACTATAATTGCGCACTAGCGACAATGTGTCGCGCGACAGTTTTGTGTACGACTTTTTTGGTTCCAAAGCTTAGCAACTGGATAACGACGTTTAAAATTAATAAACGTGCGCGCACGAGCGATGAAACTCATGCGACAAATTGTCATTAGTGCGCGGGGACTCTAATAATTCGTATTAATAATAGCACCGAGGGTGAAGTTTATCAATGAAAGTGTGTGAATCCAGCATTGACGTTTATGTGTCGTGGATTATTAAAATCGAAATATGAAGTAAACTTAGTACAAAAATAGGTTGTGTAACTCAAGTCAGTTCTATTCTCTCATACTTTCATAGAACAAGTGTAATTTTTGTGATTAATTATGAAAAAGTTTCATTACAGTTATCAATATCTGAACCGAACCGAATGATGCAAATTTTATTATTGCAACGTGAATGAGGATTTCGACTCGAGGAGATATTCGACCTCGATCTCAGACCTACAGCCATTGTGCACAACAGTCATATACGTCGCAGATAATGTAAACTATTCCCGTTTGTTTATACGTTTACGTACACGCGGCGAACCGAAGGAACATTACGTGCATACAGGCTAGTTCACGTAACTGGGCCAAGTCGTATCTGTTTGCTAGTAGCGATTAGAAGAAAATATTCGATGAAAAAATTCGTTACTATGCATTATCATCCTGTGACAAAATCTTGTCTACAAGGACAACATTATACAACTACATAATTTTTTGAAAATGACAGATATTTTACACAGATCGATTCTTCTCATAATTCTGTATAAACATGTATTAAGCCAAGGCAGTTTACACCGAGTGAGAAAAGCACCAGTGAACGACCAAGATGAAACGTAGTGGGTGTAACAAGGGTTGTGAAAGGACTCCAAATATCAAATTTTAACTTCGGAAATTCACCCCTTTGAAAGATACAGGTTCGCATTATACTGATAGTTCTAACCAATTCCGATCAGTATAATGCTTGGAAAAACTTCAATCCCGATAACCCACAGGTACCCATTATGTGTATTATATACGTTTGCAATGCGAATTTGTTTAACTCTAGACGTCTCAGGAACCGTTCGAACGATTCGAGCGTCGCCTTAAAATTTTAACGCTAAATGCTTCCAAACCCTTCGCAAAGTAAATAGCAGTTCATTACAATACTTAAAGTATATAAACCGATCACAACTTCAGCATAGCAATTCAATGTTGAATCTGAGTCTATTCAAACTGTACTTAAGTACATAAAGTACATAAAGTACATAATTAGCAAGCAAATAGTGTAGAAAATGTCTTATATATGAGAACCTGTATCTTCCGAACGGATGAATTTCCAAAGTTAAAATTATTTATTTGGGGTCTTTTCACACATTTTATAACACCCTTTAAATTTCATATCGACAGGTGCCTTTCGGAAGTACAGCCCCTATTCCTATTGGAACTGTTCGCGAATTCACCGGTTTCGAAGAACATATTATATTCTTTGTACAAAGTAATATTTTTAGTATTCAAAATAGATAGTGATGACTCATCATCTATTATTAGTGATATTTCTAATGTTGATACAAACGAATCGACAAATAGCGTTATATTTGTTCAGTGTTATCATCGAATGAAGAATCTGATAGAGAATGTGCTGCAGTCGAGCACGGTTTATTTCTTAAAATAGTTAAAATATTTACTTGTTGCCTTAGTAATTAATTTGTAACCTTAACAATTAAAGGTCAACATAAATACCAAGAAAAGCACCTGCATCACGATCGGGCTTTGTTTACCACCCAGGGCAAGATTCTAATTCCACACATTCCAAGCTACACACGTTACAATCTAAATCATGAAACCTAGGAGCGATGCGTATATTTCATATCTCCACAGAATAACAAATGATCACAGAATGAAGAAGTAATTTAACTATATAATTGTTATCAAGCATTCAAACAGAATGAGCCAAAGTGAAACTTCATTCCATTCTAAACATAAGAATGATGCATAATTATATTCGTAGATATTTATGTTAAAATATTCTATACAGTAGAGTTTAACTATATTGCCATGCTCGGGGCTGCAGGAGAGTAGAATGGCAATGAGTTCAGAGTCCCCTCCATGCTAAGTTCTGTCGTCATAGCTTCGGCGTCAGCGCCTGCGCGAAAGCTGGATCGTACTGGTGCGCCGGCGTACGCAACGTGGTGGGAGGGCGAAGCTGTGTGCACGAAAGTACGTGTGAAGGGGAAGTGCCTCAAGTGGCAATGTCTTCAATGTCAATATAGTTAGAGTCTACTGTACTTCAAAAGTGTAGTGCAGATATTGATGCACCAGTATTACTAAAAAGTAATAAAGATGAAAGTTATAAGAGTACTGAAAATAATACGGTAGATAATATGTACAATACTTTTATCATCGATGATAATAACAATGAATCCGACCATGACACTGCGATTCAGTATTTGGAGGTGAAGGTAGTAGTAGTCAAGACTGTAAATAATTTGTTCAGAATGAATGTGTAGACAGTATAAGTTTGAGGTTACCCTCCCTCCCTCCAAAGCTTACGCGCCACGATTGAGGGATCAAGAGTCCTAGAGTAAATATTAGGCGAACCATGTGGATTAAATTAACTCCAGCGATTGTAAAACTGCTGTACTTTTTTCACAGTACATATGCGCAAACAGTTTCGTATTTTGCGGTCTGTCCATTTTCTATAGTGATATGACGAATGTGTACTTCTTTTTACTGCAATTCGTAATTTTATTAGACTGTCAAAGAAATAAGGAAGTCGAGAACTGATACAAGGTATACGTCGCATCGAAGAAGCATTTGAGAACCCTAACTAATAGGCATTTACAGTAAAAGATCGATGAGAGTTTGGAACTCGGAACCGCTTAAAAACATACATCGTCCATCGCAATTGGTTTCAGCACCTCACGTACCTGTTTTTGCCCGAGGCCCAAGCCTCGACAGCTCTCCTTTGTATTGTGTCGAACGTAGAAAAAGGCAGAAGGTGATAAACAGAAAGAGAAGCCTGATTCGTAACTTTTGTTTACTCTGTTCGGCTGCGTAAGCGCGTCTGCGACGCTCTCGGGGGAGAATGTTTACATTGTAAACACTGCAGGCTCGCTCTATCCCACTTGGACTCGATGTGTGCCATTCGCTCTCTTCGTCACACGGTCCGATTGTGTGTGTACTATTGCGATTAATAATGAATATACGTGTGACTGGCGGTTATTCAGCTAATTTGATTCATCGGCAGCTCTATAGGCATTCGCTGACACTTGAACGCCTCGGAACTTAGGCCCTGTGACCACTCCAAATTCGAACTTGGAGCGTAATACGGATAGAACCAAATCGCCCTCTGCCCCGCAGAAGATCGCTCACCACACGCAATTGGCACATGAGCGCTCCTAAAGGAATCCCGAAAAATATCAAAGATTCGAATAACGACTAACCGCGTCTTTTTTCGTGCCAGGCATCTGCGTACAATTACAGGGCCGTGACGAGCGTTAGGCGACACTCGACTCTGGAACCGTTTTCCCCCGCCCTGACCAGGAGCCGTCATAGGACATTGGGAATCATCCAATTATTGGGACAAGGGTCTCCCGACCTACGATGAAGCAACCCCGTGGAACCATGATGGAGGAATCCACGTCGCGACTCATTGTCGACGGCGGAATCGGTGAACATCCGCTCCAAAAAAATAGGACCTCAAGGGCAGTGACCCGGCGCCTTCCTCCGAGCAAGACTCCCAAAGGAGATAGCAGCAGGAGAGACCCGGAATAGAAGATCACAGCCGCGTCTAGGGGACCGAATGCTGTACTCCAGGTCCAACACCAGGGGAGCCAAAAATATTGGCGGGGAAATCCTCAGGGCCCCAGGACTCTCCTAGTTCTATCAGTCTTTCATTTAAAACAGCCGTGTATATTTTATACGCAGTGCTCATTAGCGTTACCCCTCTGTAGTTTTTCGCCTCTCCTCTTTCTCCTTTCTTAAATATTGGTGTTACTATTTCTTCCTTGTAGTCATACGGTATCTGCCCCTTGTTCTAAACTCCCTCCAAAATCTTTACCAGTTTTCTACCAATCTTCTCTCCACCATACAACCAAGCTCCATTTTCTATTCCATCTTTTCCTGCTGTCTTCCTTTTTTCCAATTGTCTTATCTGTTTCCCTATGTCTTCTACTCCCAGTTTCTCCTCCTCCTCGTCCTCCTTTCCTTCTGTTTCCTCCGCATTCTCTCTCCCTCCCCTTCTTTCATCTCGTCCCCAACCAATAACGTTTCAAAATGAGTCTCCCATTCCTCCGAACTAGTTCACTTTCCATGCCTGTGCTTTGTTTTTCACTTCTCTCAATTCTTTCTCCTTCTTTTCTATCTGTTCCTTTTCCTTTACATTACACAATGTTTTATACCTCTCTCTCATATTCTTATAGAATTTCACATCATCTATACCCTTCCCCATTCTTTTCCAACACTTCCTCAGCTCCCTCTTCATCTCCTTGCATTCTTTATCCCACCAGATCCTCTTTCCTATCACACATTTCTCCTTCCTCATAACTAGACTGCGAATTTTTATGCAAAATGACATTTTGTAAAGTAATTTATAAAGACACTAGCAAATGTAGGAATTTTTTTCTTCTCGTAAGTATCTTATTGGGTGAAGAATAAAATAGAAACTTCGTTGCTTCTGATGAAAGTTTTGTCTTTTACTGTATTTGGGAGTGCCCTATAGTCTATAAATGCATAAA